>NC_058087.1:46347105-46439302 GCF_014858855.1 Bufo gargarizans | reverse complement strand
GTTTAGAAATGCTGGCATTCAGGGCCAGGGATCGAGGGTGGCTAGGTGGGAATTTACGCTTTCTATCAAATGTTTGTGAGATGGAGAGCTGAACGCTGGCGTGTGACATGGTTGAGACGCTTGGTGACGGAGGTGGTGGTGGTGGTGTTGGTGGTACATCCCCTGTTTGCTGGGCGGCAGGTGCCAACGTTCCTCCAGAGGCGGAGGAAGAGGCCGAGGCGGCAGCAGCAGAATAGGCCGAGGCGGCAGCAGCAGAAGAGGTAGCAGGGGGAGCCTGAGTGACTTCCTTGGTTTTAAGGTGTTTACTCCACTGCAGTTCATGCTTTGCATGCAGGTGCCTGGTCATGCAGGTTGTGCTCAGGTTCAGAACGTTAATGCCTCGCTTCAGGCTCTGATGGCACAGCGTGCAAACCACTCGGGTCTTGTCGTCAGCACATTGTTTGAAGAAGTGCCATGCCAGGGAACTCCTTGAAGCTGCCTTTGGGGTGCTCGGTCCCAGATGGCGGCGGTCAGTAGCAGGCGGAGTCTCTTGGCGGCGGGTGTTCTGCTTTTGCCCACTGCTCCCTCTTTTGCTACGCTGTTGGCTCGGTCTCACCACTGCCTCTTCCTCCGAACTGTGAAAGTCAGTGGCACGACCTTCATTCCATGTGGGGTCTAGGACCTCATCGTCCCCTGCATCGTCTTCCACCCAGTCTTGATCCCTGACCTCCTGTTCAGTCTGCACACTGCAGAAAGACGCAGCAGTTGGCACCTGTGTTTCGTCATCATCAGAGACATGCTGAGGTGGTATTCCCATGTCCTCATCATCAGGAAACATAAGTGGTTGTGCGTCAGTGCATTCTATGTCTTTCACCGCTGGGGAAGGGCTAGGTGGATGCCCTTGGGAAACCCTGCCAGCGGAGTCTTTAAACAGCATAAGAGACTGCTGCATAACTTGAGGCTGAGACAGTTTCCCTGGTATGCATGGGGGTGATGTGACAGACTGATGGGGTTGGTTTTCAGGCGCCATCTGTGCGCTTTCTGCAGAAGACTGGGTGGGAGATAATGTGAACGTGCTGGATCCACTGTCGGCCACCCAATTGACTAATGCCTGTACCTGCTCAGGCCTTACCATCCTTAGAACGGCATTGGGCCCCACCATATATCGCTGTAATTCTGGCGGCTACTGGGACCTGAGGTAGTTGGTACACTAGGACGTGTGGATGTGGCAGAACGGCCACGTCCTCTCCCAGCACCAGAGGGTCCACTAACACCACCACGACCATGTCCACGTCCGCGTCCCTTACTAGATGTTTTTCTCATTGTTATGGTTCACCACAACAACAAATATATTATTTGGCCCAATGTATTGTATTCAAATTCAGCGGGATATAAATTTGAGGCCTAGTATTTAGGCGCTGGGTGACCGGTATGGATTTAGTGACAGAATTAGACTTGGAAATGCACAGAAGCGTGTGTGTGAAGTTATTCTGAATGACCCTATGTGCACCTTCAATATTATATACCCTTTTAGGGATAGATTTCAAATAGCTCTGATATAGCAGAAACCACTAAATTATGAAATTGCTAAATTGGGAATTGTACTTCAACCCAGAACAAAAAATGTGCTTTGACGGACACTAAATATCTTGCCCAGCAACAACAGTACAGCGGTGGGTAACGAGAGATTTAGAGGGATTTAAATTTGAGGCCTAGTATTTAGGCGCTGGGTGACAGGTATGGGTTTAGTGACAGAATTAGACTTGGAAATGCACAGAAGCGTGTGTGTGAAGTTATTCTGAATGACCCAATGTGCACCTTGAATATTATATACCCTTTTTGGGATAGATTTCAAATAGCTCTGATATAGCAGGAACCACTAAATTATGAAATTGCTAAATTGGGAATTGTACTTCAACCCAGAACAAAAAATGTGCTTTGACGGGCACTAAATAACTTTCCCAGCTACAACAGGACAGCGGGTAACGAGAGATTTAGAGGGATTTAAATTTGAGGCCTAGTATTTAGGCGCTGGGTCACCGGTATGGATTTAGTGACAGAATTAGACTTGGAAATGCACAGAAGCGTGTGTGTGAAGTTATTCTGAATGACCCTATGTGCACCTTCAATATTATATACCCTTTTAGGGATAGATTTCAAATAGCTCTGATATAGCAGAAACCACTAAATTATGAAATTGCTAAATTGGGAATTGTACTTCAACCCAGAACAAAAAATGTGCTTTGACGGACACTAAATATCTTGCCCAGCAACAACAGTACAGCGGTGGGTAACGAGAGATTTAGAGGGATTTAAATTTGAGGCCTAGTATTTAGGCGCTGGGTCACCGGTATGGATTTAGTGACAGAATTAGACTTGGAAATGCACAGAAGCGTGTGTGTGAAGTTATTCTGAATGACCCTATGTGCACCTTCAATATTATATACCCTTTTAGGGATAGATTTCAAATAGCTCTGATATAGCAGAAACCACTAAATTATGAAATTGCTAAATTGGGAATTGTACTTCAACCCAGAACAAAAAATGTGCTTTGACGGACACTAAATATCTTGCCCAGCAACAACAGTACAGCGGTGGGTAACGAGAGATTTAGAGGGATTTAAATTTGAGGCCTAGTATTTAGGCGCTGGGTCACCGGTATGGATTTAGTGACAGAATTAGACTTGGAAATGCACAGAAGCGTGTGTGTGAAGTTATTCTGAATGACCCTATGTGCACCTTCAATATTATATACCCTTTTAGGGATAGATTTCAAATAGCTCTGATATAGCAGAAACCACTAAATTATGAAATTGCTAAATTGGGAATTGTACTTCAACCCAGAACAAAAAATGTGCTTTGACGGACACTAAATATCTTGCCCAGCAACAACAGTACAGCGGTGGGTAACGAGAGATTTAGAGGGATTTAAATTTGAGGCCTAGTATTTAGGCGCTGGGTGACAGGTATGGGTTTAGTGACAGAATTAGACTTGGAAATACACAGTAGCGGGTGTGTGTGAAGTTATTCTGAATGACCCAATGTGCACCTTCAATATTATATACCCTTTTTGGGATAGATTTCAAATAGCTCTGATATAGCAGGAACCACTAAATTATGAAATTGCTAAATTGGGAATTGTATTTCAACCCAGAACAAGAAATGTGCTTGAACGGACACTAAATAACTCGCCCAGCTACAGCACTAGGGACAGATTTAGCTGGATATAAATTTGAGGCCTAGTATTTAGGCGCTGGGTGACCGGTATGGATTTAGTGACAGAATTAGACTGGGATATGGCCAAAAAATAAACAGACTATTGCTGGTTAAATGCACTTGGTGTGACAGCTTCACCCTGATGTAGGCTTTAGCCAAAAAACAACCACACCATTGAGGGTTAAATGCACTTGGTGACAGGCGCAGCTTGCCCCTGATTTTGTATATGGCCAAAAAATGAACAGACTATTGCTGGTTAAATGCACTTGGTGTGACAGCTTCACCCTGATGTAGGCTTTAGCCAAAAAACAACCACACCATTGAGGGTTAAATGCACTTGGTGACAGGCGCAGCTTGCCCCTGATTTTGTATATGGCCAAAAAATGAACAGACTATTGCTGGATAAATGCACTTGGTGTGACAGCTTCACCCTGATGTAGGCTTTAGCCAAAAAACAACCACACCATTGAGGGTTAAATGCACTTGGTCGCAGCTTGTGCTGGCGCACCACAAGACACAAAATGGCCGCCGATCACCCCAGAAAAATGAGACTGACAAACGGTCTGTGCAGCCTAAAAACAGTGAGCAATTGAGGATCAGCAGCTCAATGATCCACAGCTGCAGATCGATCAGTTAATCAAGTCCTTTGGAGGAGTTAATCTGCCTAATCTCGCCCTACTGTCGCAGCCGCAACCTCTCCCTACGCTAATCAGAGCAGAGTGACGGGCGGCGCTATGTGACTCCAGCTTAAATAGAGGCTGGGTCACATGGTGCTCTGGCCAATCACAGCCATGCCAATAGTAGGCATGGCTGTGATGGCCTCTTGGGGCAAGTAGTATGACGCTTGTTGATTGGCTGCTTTGCAGCCTTTCAAAAAGCGCCAAGAAAGCGTCACAAAAGCGCGAAGAAAGCGACGAACACCGAACCCGAACCCGGACTTTTACGAAAATGTCCGGGTTCGGGTCCGTGTCACGGACACCCCAAAATTCGGTACGAACCCGAACTATACAGTTCGAGTTCGCTCATCCCTAGCAGTGATCAGTTTCACTGCAGCATCAGCACACACGTCTAGACTGTTGACTTGCTTGCGAGCAACTCTCTTCTACTCTAGCCAGGAGACGATGGGGCCAGCCCACCACCCGACAACTGTTACTAAGATTGTCAGGTTAACTATTTCCTCCCATACATAACCTTTCGGTAATATATAGTCCATAATAAAGTTATATCAGACATTTGTACCACTGAATGTGCATAGTTAGCATCTCAGTAAACATTTTAACAGTGAGGTATAACATCATCTTAGCAGTGAACCATAGCACTACAGCATTAACCTTTAGAAGTGAACCACCAGGTCATTGTAATATGACTCTACTCTATATGGGTGCATGCATATCACTGTATCGAATGCTATGACAGTCATTTTATTTGCATCCTGGCATTGTTATGTGGGCTCAGAAAGCAGTTAAACTGAAAAACGGACAAACTGGAGTCCCTCTTTCATCTGAAAGTTTGGAGGCAAGGGTTTCATTAGAATCTCGTAGCCATACTAGATTGGGACCATACTTCCGGACATGATAGAAATCCAATATTCATGTCTTATGAATAGGGATGAGCGAACTCGAACTGTATAGTTCGGGTTCGTACCGAATTTTGGGGTGTCCGTGACACGGACCCGAACCCGGACATTTTCGTAAAAGTCCGGGTTCGGGTTCGGTGTTCGTCGCTTTCTTGGCGCTTTTGTGACGCTTTCTTGGCGCTTTTTGAAAGGCTGCAAAGCAGCCAATCAACAAGCGTCATACTACTTGCCCCAAGAGGCCATCACAGCCATGCCTACTATTGGCATGGCTGTGATTGGCCAGAGCACCATGTGACCCAGCCTCTATTTAAGCTGGAGTCACATAGCGCCGCCCGTCACTCTGCTCTGATTAGCGTAGGGAGAGGTTGCGGCTGCGACAGTAGGGCGAGATTAGGCAGATTAACTCCTCCAAAGGACTTGATTAACTGATCGATCTGCAGCTGTGGATCATTGAGCTGCTGATCCTCAATTGCTCACTGTTTTTAGGCTGCACAGACCGTTTGTCAGTCTCATTTTTCTGGGGTGATCGGCGGCCATTTTGTGTCTTGTGGTGCGCCAGCACAAGCTGCGACCAAGTGCATTTAACCCTCAATGGTGTGGTTGTTTTTTGGCTAAAGCCTACATCAGGGTGAAGCTGTCACACCAAGTGCATTTAACCAGCAATAGTCTGTTCATTTTTTGGCCATATACAAAATCAGGGGCAAGCTGCGCCTGTCACCAAGTGCATTTAACCCTCAATGGTGTGGTTGTTTTTTGGCTAAAGCCTACATCAGGGTGAAGCTGTCACACCAAGTGCATTTAACCAGCAATAGTCTGTTCATTTTTTGGCCATATACAAAATCAGGGGCAAGCTGCGCCTGTCACCAAGTGCATTTAACCCTCAATGGTGTGGTTGTTATTTGGCTAAAGCCTACATCAGGGTGAAGCTGTCACACCAAGTGCATTTAACCAGCAATAGTCTGTTCATTTTTTGGCCATATACAAAATCAGGGGCAAGCTGCGCCTGTCACCAAGTGCATTTAACCCTCAATGGTGTGGTTGTTATTTGGCTAAAGCCTACATCAGGGTGAAGCTGTCACACCAAGTGCATTTAACCAGCAATAGTCTGTTCATTTTTTGGCCATATCCCAGTCTAATTCTGTCACTAAATCCATACCGGTCACCCAGCGCCTAAATACTAGGCCTCAAATTTATATCCAGCTAAATCTGTCCCTAGTGCTGTAGCTGGGCGAGTTATTTAGTGTCCGTTCAAGCACATTTCTTGTTCTGGGTTGAAATACAATTCTCAATTTAGCAATTTCATAATTTAGTGGTTCCTGCTATATCAGAGCTCTTTGAAATCTATCCCAAAAAGGGTATATAATATTGAAGGTGCACATAGGGTCATTCAGAGTAACTTCACACACACCCGCTACTGTGTATTTCCAAGTCTAATTCTGTCACTAAATCCATACCGGTGACCCAGCGCCTAAATACTAGGCCTCAAATTTAATTCCCTCTAAATCTCTCGTTACCCACCGGTGTACTGTTGTTGCTGGGCAAGATATTTAGTGTCCGTCAAAGCACATTTTTTGTTCTGGGTTGAAGTACAATTCCCAATTTAGCAATTTCATAATTTAGTGGTTTCTGCTATATCAGAGCTATTTGAAATCTATCCCTAAAAGGGTATATAATATTGAAGGTGCACATAGGGTCATTCAGAATAACTTCACACACACGCTTCTGTGCATTTCCAAGTCTAATTCTGTCACTAAATCCATACCGGTGACCCAGCGCCTAAATACTAGGCCTCAAATTTAAATCCCTCTAAATCTCTCGTTACCCACCACTGTACTGTTGTTGCTGGGCAAGATATTTAGTGTCCGTCAAAGCACATTTTTTGTTCTGGGTTGAAGTACAATTCCCAATTTAGCAATTTCATAATTTAGTGGTTTCTGCTATATCAGAGCTATTTGAAATCTATCCCTAAAAGGGTATATAATATTGAAGGTGCACATAGGGTCATTCAGAATAACTTCACACACACGCTTCTGTGCATTTCCAAGTCTAATTCTGTCACTAAATCCATACCGGTGACCCAGCGCCTAAATACTAGGCCTCAAATTTAAATCCCTCTAAATCTCTCGTTACCCACCGCTGTACTGTTGTTGCTGGGCAAGATATTTAGTGTCCGTCAAAGCACATTTTTTGTTCTGGGTTGAAGTACAATTCCCAATTTAGCAATTTCATAATTTAGTGGTTTCTGCTATATCAGAGCTATTTGAAATCTATCCCTAAAAGGGTATATAATATTGAAGGTGCACATAGGGTCATTCAGAATAACTTCACACACACGCTTCTGTGCATTTCCAAGTCTAATTCTGTCACTAAATCCATACCGGTGACCCAGCGCCTAAATACTAGGCCTCAAATTTAATTCCCTCTAAATCTCTCGTTACCCACCGCTGTACTGTTGTTGCTGGGCAAGATATTTAGTGTCCGTCAAAGCACATTTTTTGTTCTGGGTTGAAGTACAATTCCCAATTTAGCAATTTCATAATTTAGTGGTTTCTGCTATATCAGAGCTATTTGAAATCTATCCCTAAAAGGGTATATAATATTGAAGGTGCACATAGGGTCATTCAGAATAACTTCACACACACCCGCTACTGTGTATTTCCAAGTCTAATTCTGTCACTAAATCCATACCGGTGACCCAGCGCCTAAATACTAGGCCTCAAATTTAATTCCCTCTAAATCTCTCGTTACCCACCGGTGTACTGTTGTTGCTGGGCAAGATATTTAGTGTCCGTCAAAGCACATTTTTTGTTCTGGGTTGAAGTACAATTCCCAATTTAGCAATTTCATAATTTAGTGGTTTCTGCTATATCAGAGCTATTTGAAATCTATCCCTAAAAGGGTATATAATATTGAAGGTGCACATAGGGTCATTCAGAATAACTTCACACACACGCTTCTGTGCATTTCCAAGTCTAATTCTGTCACTAAATCCATACCGGTGACCCAGCGCCTAAATACTAGGCCTCAAATTTAAATCCCTCTAAATCTCTCGTTACCCACCGCTGTACTGTTGTTGCTGGGCAAGATATTTAGTGTCCGTCAAAGCACATTTTTTGTTCTGGGTTGAAGTACAATTCCCAATTTAGCAATTTCATAATTTAGTGGTTTCTGCTATATCAGAGCTATTTGAAATCTATCCCTAAAAGGGTATATAATATTGAAGGTGCACATAGGGTCATTCAGAATAACTTCACACACACGCTTCTGTGCATTTCCAAGTCTAATTCTGTCACTAAATCCATACCGGTGACCCAGCGCCTAAATACTAGGCCTCAAATTTAAATCCCTCTAAATCTCTCGTTACCCACCGCTGTACTGTTGTTGCTGGGCAAGATATTTAGTGTCCGTCAAAGCACATTTTTTGTTCTGGGTTGAAGTACAATTCCCAATTTAGCAATTTCATAATTTAGTGGTTTCTGCTATATCAGAGCTATTTGAAATCTATCCCTAAAAGGGTATATAATATTGAAGGTGCACATAGGGTCATTCAGAATAACTTCACACACACGCTTCTGTGCATTTCCAAGTCTAATTCTGTCACTAAATCCATACCGGTCACCCAGCGCCTAAATACTAGGCCTCAAATTTATATCCCGCTGATTTTGAATACAATACATTGGGCCAAATAATATATTTGTTGTTGTGGTGAACCATAACAATGAGAAAAACATCTAGTAAGGGACGCGGACGTGGACATGGTCGTGGTGGTGTTAGTGGACCCTCTGGTGCTGGGAGAGGACGTGGCCGTTCTGCCACATCCACACGTCCTAGTGTACCAACTACCTCAGGTCCCAGTAGCCGCCAGAATTTACAGCGATATATGGTGGGGCCCAATGCCGTTCTAAGGATGGTAAGGCCTGAGCAGGTACAGGCATTAGTCAATTGGGTGGCCGACAGTGGATCCAGCACGTTCACATTATCTCCCACCCAGTCTTCTGCAGAAAGCGCACAGATGGCGCCTGAAAACCAACCCCATCAGTCTGTCACATCACCCCCATGCATACCAGGGAAACTGTCTCAGCCTCAAGTTATGCAGCAGTCTCTTATGCTGTTTGAAGACTCCGCTGGCAGGGTTTCCCAAGGGCATCCACCTAGCCCTTCCCCAGCGGTGAAAGACATAGAATGCACTGACGCACAACCACTTATGTTTCCTGATGATGAGGACATGGGAATACCACCTCAGCATGTCTCTGATGATGACGAAACACAGGTGCCAACTGCTGCGTCTTTCTGCAGTGTGCAGACTGAACAGGAGGTCAGGGATCAAGACTGGGTGGAAGACGATGCAGGGGACGATGAGGTCCTAGACCCCACATGGAATGAAGGTCGTGCCACTGACTTTCACAGTTCGGAGGAAGAGGCAGTGGTGAGACCGAGCCAACAGCGTAGCAAAAGAGGGAGCAGTGGGCAAAAGCAGAACACCCGCCGCCAAGAGACTCCGCCTGCTACTGACCGCCGCCATCTGGGACCGAGCACCCCAAAGGCAGCTTCAAGGAGTTCCCTGGCATGGCACTTCTTCAAACAATGTGCTGACGACAAGACCCGAGTGGTTTGCACGCTGTGCCATCAGAGCCTGAAGCGAGGCATTAACGTTCTGAACCTGAGCACAACCTGCATGACCAGGCACCTGCATGCAAAGCATGAACTGCAGTGGAGTAAACACCTTAAAACCAAGGAAGTCACTCAGGCTCCCCCTGCTACCTCTTCTGCTGCTGCCGCCTCGGCCTATTCTGCTGCTGCCGCCTCGGCCTCTTCCTCCGCCTCTGGAGGAACGTTGGCACCTGCCGCCCAGCAAACAGGGGATGTACCACCAACACCACCACCACCACCTCCGTCACCAAGCGTCTCAACCATGTCACACGCCAGCGTTCAGCTCTCCATCTCACAAACATTTGATAGAAAGCGTAAATTCCCACCTAGCCACCCTCGATCCCTGGCCCTGAATGCCAGCATTTCTAAACTACTGGCCTATGAAATGCTGTCATTTAGGCTGGTGGACACAGACAGCTTCAAACAGCTCATGTCGCTTGCTGTCCCACAGTATGTTGTTCCCAGCCGGCACTACTTCTCCAAGAGAGCCGTGCCTTCCCTGCACAACCAAGTATCCGATAAAATCAAGTGTGCACTGCGCAACGCCATCTGTAGCAAGGTCCACCTAACCACAGATACGTGGACCAGTAAGCACGGCCAGGGACGCTATATCTCCCTAACTGCACACTGGGTAAATGTAGTGGCAGCTGGGCCCCAGGCGGAGAGCTGTTTGGCGCACGTCCTGCCGCCGCCAAGGATCGCAGGGCAACATTCTTTGCCTCCTGTTGCCACCTCCTCCTTCTCGGCTTCCTCCTCCTCTTCTTCCACCTGCTCATCCAGTCAGCCACACACCTTCACCACCAACTTCAGCACAGCCCGGGGTAAACGTCAGCAGGCCATTCTGAAACTCATATGTTTGGGGGACAGGCCCCACACCGCACAGGAGTTGTGGCGGGGTATTGAACAACAGACCGACGAGTGGTTGCTGCCGGTGAGCCTCAAGCCCGGCCTGGTGGTGTGTGATAATGGGCGAAATCTCGTTGCAGCTCTGGGACTAGCCAATTTGACGCACATCCCTTGCTTGGCGCATGTGCTGAATTTGGTGGTGCAGAAGTTCATTCACAACTACCCCGACATGTCAGAGCTGCTGCATAAAGTGCGGGCCGTCTGTTCGCGCTTCCGGCGTTCACATCCTGCCGCTGCTCGCCTGTCTGCGCTACAGCGTAACTTCGGCCTTCCCGCTCACCGCCTCATATGCGACGTGCCCACCAGGTGGAACTCCACCTTGCACATGCTGGACAGACTGTGCGAGCAGCAGCAGGCCATAGTGGAGTTTCAGCTGCAGCACGCACGGGTCAGTCGCACTACAGAACAGCACCACTTCACCACCAATGACTGGGCCTCCATGCGAGACCTGTGTGCCCTGTTGCGCTGTTTCGAGTACTCCACCAACATGGCCAGTGGCGATGACACCGTTATCAGCGTTACAATACCACTTCTATGTCTCCTTGAGAAAACACTTAGGGCGATGATGGAACAGGAGGTGGCCCAGGAGGAGGAGGAGGAGGATGAGGAAGAGGGGTCATTTTTAGCACTTTCAGGCCAGTCTCTTCGAAGTGACTCAGAGGGAGGTTTTTTGCAACAGCAGAGGCCAGGTACAAATGTGGCCAGCCAGGGCCCACTACTGGAGGACGAGGAGGACGAGGATGAGGAGGAGGTGGAGGAGGATGAGGATGAAGCATGGTCACAGCGGGGTGGCACCCAACGCAGCTCGGGTCCATCACTGGTGCGTGGCTGGGGGGAAAGGCAGGACGATGACGATACGCCTCCCACAGAGGACAGCTTGTCCTTACCCCTGGGCAGCCTGGCACACATGAGCGACTACATGCTGCAGTGCCTGCGCAACGACAGCAGAGTTGCCCACATTTTAACCTGTGCGGACTACTGGGTTGCCACCCTGCTGGATCCACGCTACAAAGACAATGTGCCCACCTTACTTCCTGCACTGGAGCGTGATAGGAAGATGCGCGAGTACAAGCGCACGTTGGTAGACGCGCTACTGAGAGCATTCCCAAATGTCACAGGGGAACAAGTGGAAGCCCAAGGCCAAGGCAGAGGAGGAGCAAGAGGTCGCCAAGGCAGCTGTGTCACGGCCAGCTCCTCTGAGGGCAGGGTTAGCATGGCAGAGATGTGGAAAACTTTTGTCAACACGCCACAGCTAACTGCACCACCACCTGATACGCAACGTGTTAGCAGGAGGCAACATTTCACTAACATGGTGGAACAGTACGTGTGCACACCCCTCCACGTACTGACTGATGGTTCGGCCCCATTCAACTTCTGGGTCTCTAAATTGTCCACGTGGCCAGAGCTAGCCTTTTATGCCTTGGAGGTGCTGGCCTGCCCGGCAGCCAGCGTTTTGTCTGAACGTGTATTCAGCACGGCAGGGGGCGTCATTACAGACAAACGCAGCCGCCTGTCTACAGCCAATGTGGACAAGCTGACGTTCATAAAAATGAACCAGGCATGGATCCCACAGGACCTGTCCGTCCCTTGTCCAGATTAGACATTAACTACCTCCCCATAACCATATATTATTGGACTCCAGGGCACTTCCTCATTCAATCCTATTTTTATTTTCATTTTACCATTATATTGCGATGCTACCCAAAGTTGAATGAACCTCTCCTCTGCCTGTGTGCTAGGCCTAAATATATGCCAATGGACTGTTGCAGTGGTGGCTGACATGAAGCCTGATTCTCTGCTATGACATGCAGACTAATTCTCTGCTGACATGAAGCCAGATTGTCTGTTACGGGACCTCTCTCCTCTGCCTGGGTGCTGGGCCTAAATTTATGACCATGGACTGTTGCAGTGGTGGCTGACGTGAAGCCTGATTCTCTGCTATGACATGCAGACTGATTCTCTGCTGACATGAAGCCAGATCGTCTGTTACGGGACCTCTCTGCTCTGCCTGTGTGCTAGGCCTAAATATATGCCAATGGACTGTTGCAGTGGTGGGTGACGTGAAGCCTCATTCTCTGCTATGACATGCAGACTGATTCTCTGCTGACATGAAGCCAGATTGTCTGTTACGGGACCTCTCTGCTCTGCCTGTGTGCTAGGCCTAAATATATGCCAATGGACTGTTGCAGTGGTGGGTGACGTGAAGCCTCATTCTCTGCTATGACATGCAGACTGATTCTCTGCTGTCATGAAGCCAGATTGTCTGTTACGGGACCTCTCTGCTCTGCCTGTGTGCTAGGCCTAAATATATGCCAATGGACTGTTGCAGTGGTGGGTGACGTGAAGCCTCATTCTCTGCTATGACATGCAGACTGATTCTCTGCTGTCATGAAGCCAGATTGTCTGTTACGGGACCTCTCTGCTCTGCCTGTGTGCTAGGCCTAAATATATGCCAATGGACTGTTGCAGTGGTGGGTGACGTGAAGCCTCATTCTCTGCTATGACATGCAGACTGATTCTCTGCTGACATGAAGCCAGATTGTCTGTTACGGGACCTCTCTGCTCTGCCTGTGTGCTAGGCCTAAATATATGCCAATGGACTGTTGCAGTGGTGGGTGACGTGAAGCCTCATTCTCTGCTATGACATGCAGACTGATTCTCTGCTGTCATGAAGCCAGATTGTCTGTTACGGGACCTCTCTGCTCTGCCTGTGTGCTAGGCCTAAATATATGCCAATGGACTGTTGCAGTGGTGGGTGACGTGAAGCCTCATTCTCTGCTATGACATGCAGACTGATTCTCTGCTGACATGAAGCCAGATTGTCTGTTACGGGACCTCTCTGCTCTGCCTGTGTGCTAGGCCTAAATATATGCCAATGGACTGTTGCAGTGGTGGGTGACGTGAAGCCTCATTCTCTGCTATGACATGCAGACTGATTCTCTGCTGTCATGAAGCCAGATTGTCTGTTACGGGACCTCTCTGCTCTGCCTGTGTGCTAGGCCTAAATATATGCCAATGGACTGTTGCAGTGGTGGGTGACGTGAAGCCTCATTCTCTGCTATGACATGCAGACTGATTCTCTGCTGACATGAAGCCAGATTGTCTGTTACGGGACCTCTCTGCTCTGCCTGTGTGCTAGGCCTAAATATATGCCAATGGACTGTTGCAGTGGTGGGTGACGTGAAGCCTCATTCTCTGCTATGACATGCAGACTGATTCTCTGCTGACATGAAGCCAGATCCTCTGTTACGGGAGCTCTCTCCTCTGCCTGGGTGCTGGGCCTAAATTTATGACAATTGACTGTTGCAGTGGTGGGTGACGTGAAGCCTGATTCTCTGCTATGATATGAAGACTGATTCTCTGCTGACATGAAGCCAGATTGTCTGTTACGGGACCTTTCTCCTCTGCCTGGGTTCTGGGCCTAAATTTATGAAAATTGACTCTTACAGTGGTGGGTGACGTGAAGCCTGATTCTAGGCTATGATATGAAGACTGATTCTCTGCTGACATGAAGCCAGATTGTCTGTTACGGGACCTTTCTCCTCTGCCTGGGTTCTGGGCCTAAATTTATGAAAATTGACTCTTACAGTGGTGGGTGACGTGAAGCCTGATTCTCTGCTATGATATGAAGACTGATTCTCTGCTGACATGAAGCCAGATTCTCTGTTACGGGACCTCTCTCCTCTGCCTGGGTGCTGGGCCTAAATTTATGACAATGGACTGTTGCAGTGGTGGCTGACGTGAAGCCTGATTCTCTGCTATGACATGCAGACTGATTCTCTGCTGTCATGAAGCCAGATTGTCTGTTACGGGACCTCTCTGCTCTGCCTGTGTGCTAGGCCTAAATATATGCCAATGGACTGTTGCAGTGGTGGCTGACGTGAAGCCTCATTCTCTGCTATGACATGCAGACTAATTCTCTGCTGACATGAAGCCAGATTGTCTGTTACGGGACCTCTCTCCTCTGCCTGGGTGCTGGGCCTAAATTTATGACAATGGACTGTTGCAGTGGTGGCTGACGTGAAGCCTGATTCTCTGCTATGACATGCAGACTAATTCTCTGCTGACATGAAGCCAGATTGTCTGTTACGGGACCTCTCTCCTCTGCCTGGGTGCTGGGCCTAAATATATGCCAATGGACTGTTGCAGTGGTGGCTGACGTGAAGCCTCATTCTCTGCTATGACATGCAGACTAATTCTCTGCTGTCATGAAGCCAGATTGTCTGTTACGGGACCTCTCTGCTCTGCCTGTGTGCTAGGCCTAAATATATGCCAATGGACTGTTGCAGTGGTGGGTGACGTGAAGCCTGATTCTCTGCTATGACATGCAGACTGATTCTCTGCTGACATGAAGCCAGATTGTCTGTTACGGGACCTCTCTGCTCTGCCTGTGTGCTAGGCCTAAATATATGCCAATGGACTGTTGCAGTGGTGGGTGACGTGAAGCCTCATTCTCTGCTATGACATGCAGACTGATTCTCTGCTGACATGAAGCCAGATTCTCTGTTACGGGACCTCTCTCCTCTGCCTGTGTGTGTGCTGGGCCTAAATATATGCCAATGGACTGTTGCAGTGGTGGCTGACGTGAAGCCTCATTCTCTGCTATGACATGCAGACTAATTCTCTGCTGACATGAAGACAGATTCTCTGTTACGGGACCTCCCTCCTCTGCCTGGGTGCTGGGCCTAAATATATGCCAATGGACTGTTGCAGTGGTGGCTGACGTGAAGCCTCATTCTCTGCTATGACATGCAGACTGATTCTCTGCTGACATGAAGCCAGATTCTCTGTTACGGGACCTCTCTCCTCTGCCTGTGTGTGTGCTGGGCCTAAATATATGCCAATGGACTGTTGCAGTGGTGGCTGACGTGAAGCCTCATTCTCTGCTATGACATGCAGACTGATTCTCTGCTGACATGAAGCCAGATTCTCTGTTACGGGACCTCTCTCCTCTGCCTGTGTGTGTGCTGGGCCTAAATATATGCCAATGGACTGTTGCAGTGGTGGCTGACGTGAAGCCTCATTCTCTGCTATGACATGCAGACTAATTCTCTGCTGACATGAAGACAGATTCTCTGTTACGGGACCTCCCTCCTCTGCCTGGGTGCTGGGCCTAAATATATGCCAATGGACTGTTGCAGTGGTGGCTGACGTGAAGCCTCATTCTCTGCTATGACATGCAGACTAATTCTCTGCTGACATGAAGACAGATTCTCTGTTACGGGACCTCTCTCCTCTGCCTGGGTGCCGGGGCCTAAATATCTGAGAATGGACTGTTCCAGTGGTGGGTGACGGGAAGCCAGATTCTCTGCTATGGAACCTCTCTCCAATTGATTTTGGTTAATTTTTATTTATTTAATTTTTATTTTAATTAATTTCCCTATCCACATTTGTTTGCAGGGGATTTACCTACATGTTGCTGCCTTTTGCAGCCCTCTAGCTCTTTCCTGGGCTGTTTTACAGCCTTTTTAGTGCCGAAAAGTTCGGGTCCCCATTGACTTCAATGGGGTTCGGGTTCGGGACGAAGTTCGGATCGGGTTCGGATCCCGAACCCGAACATTTCCGGGATGTTCGGCCGAACTTCTCGAACCCGAACATCCAGGTGTTCGCTCAACTCTACTTATGAACCATCCTGCATCACTTCACATTAGATCAAGGAGTCAGTTGAGTACATGTGTCCATATCTATTGTACTGAGATAATTTCTGAGTAGATTAAAGAAATTCTGGATTGATATTGGAGAATTTTATGCAGGTCTATTAAAATGAACAGATCAGACTGAAAAATGAAAACCATCTCACCACACTCAATATAAGCCAAACATCACAAGCGCGTACGTTTTTCTCCCCTCTAGATGTGGAAAAAGCATAATTGTATTTGGCTTATTATGCGGTGTATCACATATTCAGTGCCTTGATAGGGTTTGAAAGGTGAACAGATGGCATTTTATTTTTAGCTCACATTAACACAGACCATCGAATGCTCACTTGACTGATATACCAAAGTAATGTGCTGAAACAAAAAGCAGATTTCTAACTGTGTCTTGCAATATTGCGCAGTGCTGTAATGATTTAATATAACAAGGTTATGTCCTCCCAGGACTCTACAATGTTCTGCTCATCGCAAGTGTTAATCATCAAGTCTTATATAATGCTAACTCAAGAAAACAGAAAATACATGTTCTTCAACCAATCAACCTAAATAGAAAAATAACAAACTCTCTATGGCTCCAATAATGTGATCTTGGTGCAACATCATGTCATAGGTTTGCCACTCACTTCCGCTAGACTTTACATCATTTTTTTTTTGCTTTTATATACTATGTTCAGTGAGATCAATGATGCTCAATCACAAAGAAGTTTGAAATGCTTTATGTTTTCTATGAGACCTGTCATAGACGTACAAGATGTATATTGTTTTCTCATAATAGTCATAGTGCCAGGTTTTCCAAACTATAGTACAGCTCTGCAAACAAAATCTTGGTCTGACTTCTGTAGCTGCAGTGACTCAAGTACAATTGACCCTTCCAATGTCTTCTAAAAATGATTAATAAACCCAAAGAAATTGGGTAACATTTATCAATGTATTTATGCCAGTCATTGTTTAAGAAAACCATTTTTGCCAACACATACCACTTTGTCAAGACAAGAGTCACCTCATTTAACTAATTCTTCAATGTTTGTTTTACCACTTTTCTAAGTAAGCCCACAAGAAGACTAGTGGAGATTAGGTTCTTCTGATGACTCTAGTTCTGTCATGATGAAGGGGACCTCTCACAACATGGAGAGGTACAGAAAAAGACAAACTCAAATAAATCTTCCCCACCATTATAAATACATCTTAAAATCTTAAAGGCTATGGAAACCTTCAGGATAATTTTTATGATTGCAGTTTACTTGTTTGGGGCTAATAATTTTTTTCAATTGGTCTTTATGAGTCATCAGCTGACGGGACTAAGAAGATTGATATTCTGCAAACAGACAGATTAATAACTCCTGTATCTCAGAACAAGACAGACCCAAGAAAGAGTCAAAAGAACCACCCTATAAATGTACATCCAACAATATCCATGGATAAAAATATATATAAAGTTTATTAGATAACACCAAAAGACAGACATATTAAAAAAATGGTATACAATATGAACAACGTGTCGGTGACAGAATAAAACCGACACATACAGAATCCACTGAACGTCCACTAATCAGGACATACAATATATACCAGCTATACACAATATCAACCTATAAATAACATGAAGACAATGTTGAATAAGATGAGACCACTGATGAATAAAAACAGACCACAATAAGGTCAAATAGTGAGAGCCAAAACCTGTATGAGCAGCTGGTGCAGTGGATCTGAATGAATGAGAGATGCCCAACACGTATCGCCGGTGCAGTCCGGCTTCCTAAAGAGTAATGAGCCCAATGTCAGTGCATCATACTGTATATATACAGAAAATAAGATAAAAAAAATATAGTAAAAGCATAATATAATTTACCTATGAGATGGGAGTGTGGGAGCGCAACAGCATGTCAGATGACGAGCAGCGACATATGCAAACAAGCGGATCGCGGACCGGAAATGCAAGAATCACATGACCGGAAGTAGGAAGCCGTGATAGAACGCATTCCACCAGCAAGGATGGCTGCCGTGGAACGCATGCTGCGCTCATGAATGACAGAAGTATCTGAAGGGCCAGTGCAAAACACAGATTGCGTACCAAAAATACAAAGATCACGGACTGGAAGTGCTCTGACATGCTGTTGCGCTTCCACACTCCCATCTCACAGGTGAATTATATTATGCTTAATTGTTTGATCTTATTTTCTGTATATATACAGTATGATGCACTGACATTGGGCTCATTACTCTTTAGGAAGCCGGACTGCACCGGCGATACGTGTTGGGCATCTCTCATTCATTCAGATCCACTGCACCAGCTGCTCATACAGGTTTTGGCTCTCACTATTTGACCTTATTGTGGTCTGTTTTTATTCATCAGTGGTCTCATCTTATTCAACATTGTCTTCATGTTATTTATAGGTTGATATTGTGTATAGCTGGTATATATTGTATGTCCTGATTAGTGGACGTTCAGTGGATTCTGTATGTGTCGGTTTTATTCTGTCACCGACACGTTGTTCATATTGTATACCATTTTTTAATGTGTCTGTCTTTTGGTGTTGTCTAATAAACTTTATACATATTTTTATCCATGGATATTGTTGGATGTACATTTATAGGGTGGTTCTTTTGACTCTTTCTTGGGTCTGTCTTGTTCTGTACTATTTTAAACAACCCCCTTGCACTCCTTGGATCATTTGTATTTATTGGTGTGCCCCCCTCCTTCCACAAGTTAAACCCCTGTATCTCAGAAATGCCTGAAAGTTTTCAATAAAGACCAATTAAAAAAATAAAATTTTTGCCCAAAATGAGTAAAATGCAATCATAAAAAATTACCCCTAAGGTATCCATAGCCTTTAAACTCAAAATGCAGTATACATCGTCTTTGTAATACAAAAACAGTAGCGGCTGCGCTCACCTGAAAGGACGCCATCTAGGAAAGCACGGACTGGAACTGGAAACAGTCGCTCCACAGCAGTAGAATGAAAAGATGAAAAGGTGCAGCTTCTCCAAAAAGTGACAATCTTTATTAAATATTATTTGGTGCAGATAAAATCCATATTCCAAAACGTAGATGCTGTTATTAGACTATGGATTTTATCTGCACTAAATAATATTTAATAAAGATTGTCACTTTTTGGAGAAGCTGCACCTTCTCATCTTTTCATTCTACTGCTGTGGAGCGACTGTTTCCAGTTCCAGTCCGTGCTTTCCTATCGTCTTTGTTATGTATTGTCATTAAGAATTTTGTAGACTTTTATCAATATGGTAATTTCAGACATGTAAGTGTGCAGCTTAGCATCCAAATAGTATAGAGAGCTCTACCTCCATGCAGTGTGGCTCACGGGGGCACTTATGCTCTGACTGCGGGCAGAGGGAGGCAGTCAAAATAGAAATGCATCTTGGGATTAGTAGTAAATAGATACAGAACTATGGTCACATGCACCACCTACTCTGCTCAGTACCTAACTCATTTGACGCTGAGATACCTAGGAACCTTTAAATGGCATTTGAAGAATTTAATGTGAATTTTTATAAATTTTAAAAGATAACTGTTCCCAAATGGATTATGGAACAAACCCTGTTCCTTCTGCCACTCCCTTCCTCTTCTTCTTATTTGATAATATTAAGCGAGATGACTAGGCAGGAACCTGGCCCTGTCAATCAAGCAGAGGGAGGGGCGGGCAGAGGAAGCAGGAGAAGCGAGAGTGCACAGAGCACCATTCTTGGTGCACTTAACGTCTCATTTGCATATGGATTAAAGAGAACCTGTCACCACCCCTGACATGCCTGTTTTGATCGCTACATACATTCCTCGTGTAATAACAATGATGGCGCATCTATTCTTATGGCTCTATGTTGTGCCATTATTTTATTATTTCTACCTGAAGTTATGGATGAATTACTAGCAGTCTGCAGTAAGGGTACAGAGGGGAGGTAACCAGTTGGTGATGTGTGGTGTGTACCTGCACAGTCTGACAAGGGCAGCACTGACTGGATACAGTGAGACTGTGCAGGGACACACCCACAACTGGTTACCTCCCTTCTGTACCCTTACTGCAGACTTCTAGCAATTCATTCATAACTTCAAGTAGAAATCATAAAGGAATGGTACAACATACAGACATAGGAATAGATGCTCCAGAATTGGTATTACATGGGAAATGCATGAAGCTATTAAAACAGGCATGTCAGGAGCAGTGAGAGGTCCTCTTTAAAAGTACTTTTCCTCCAGAACAAAGCAATGGATCGTAAAATGAAAGGTATCATTACATTCAACTGTTACAGGTTCCCTTTAAGCCATTAAAATACACAGTTATCTCCAGTACAGTGTTTCTGTATGTAATATATTATACGTTATTTGGTTTCTTCATAAAAAGGTGTTTTAAATCCAGGTCATGTAATATTAACACTGGAAATGGACAATAATTACCAGCATGGGCTGTCTCACAAAAAACATAATGAACAGCAGGGACTGATCATAAACAGGTAATGGGTGTAACTGTGTATGTAGCATAATGATAATCTCATTACATTTCTGCGGCATTTCTAATTTTGTATTACAGTAATCAGATTACAATAATTCAAGTCTGTGTTGATTAGGTCTGTGATAATTTACATTCACCATTGCATCTTAGGCAGAATTAGGACTGCGCTAAGGATACTAGTGTTACTTGTGATAAGCAATCTACGTTAGTTATGTTTAGTAATACACGGCTTTACTTATAGCAGATACTCACATTTATAACCTGTGTTTTCAGACTTGGCATAAAAATAAAACCAGGGTTGAACATTGCTACGATAGTAGATTTCCATTACAAGATGCTTATGTGCCCTCTCCTTTTGCAAGCATAGTACTAAATTTCATCAGTCTACACAATGTACCAGTCTACAGAGAGCCGTCTCCTGGTCTGTTTATTGTGATATTGAACAATAGTCAGTCATTACAGCTAATATACAGTACATTGATCAACTTCAGAGGTAGACAGTCCATTAACAGCCATCACAGGAGGTTGATGTGGGCTAGGTTTCTATGGGGGCATCTGTTGCACTCAAAGGGGTATTCCCATCTGGGACATTGATGGCATATCGCTAGGATATGCTATCAATGGCAGATAGGTGCGGGTCCCACCTCTGGAGTCTGCTCCTATTTGCAGAACAGTGCTCCCGAAGTGAAGGACAGCACACAGTGTATGGTTCACTTGCTCTCTATCCAAAAACGAACAGTTGTAACAGCACTTATGGTAAAAAAGGGAACTGGTGGTGCCAGTGGTGATAGGTACCAGCCCGTAGAACCCCCATTATCCAGATATATAAGGAGAAACTGCAGCACTCAGAAGTCTTTGTTTCAAACTGTGATTTATTCACCAAAACAATGCAACGTTTCGACCTTACATGGACTTTTTCAAGCATTTCCTGCTTGAAAAAAGACCATGTAAGGTTGAAACGTCACATTGTTTTGGTGAATAAATCACAGTTTGAACCAAAGACTTCTGAGTGCTGCAGTTTCTCCTTATATCACTTGCTCTCCATTCATTGCTATGGGACTCTGCTATTTTTGGAACTCCTATAGAGGTGAACAGATGGTGGCTGCTCATGTGCGACTGCTCTGCCTTCACTTCATGGGACCTGTTTTGAAGATAGGAGCAGATCTCAGAGGTGGGACCCATACCTATATGTCATTGATAGCATATACTAGTGATTAGTGTTGATCGCCAATATTCTAATCGCAAATTTTTATCGCGAATATCGGCACTTCGAGAATTTGCATCGATGTAGAATATAGTGCTATATATTCGTAATCGCAAATATTCAAGATTTTTTTTTCATCAGTGACCTCCCTTCTTGCTTGTGGGCCAATGAGAAGGTTGCGATGTCTTTGTCTGAGCTTAGCAACATCCCTAGCAACCAATAGGAAAGTCGCCTACTTTATAAGAAACTCCCCAGCAGCCATTTTCTGCTGTTTTTTGCAGTTCTGAGAGAGAGCAGTGTCATTGCTGTGCTCTGTGCTTTGATCAGTATCCTACTCCTTATCTAATTACATTAGATAGTCAGCTCATATATATAATACAGATAGTTAGTGGGAGGTTAAATCCTGATATAGTGTAGCTGATAGGTTCCAGTGCAGGGTGTTAGGTAGTGTGATAGGAGTTACTGTTTCTCTGCTGTCCATACATACATGCTACAGACATAGCGCTGTGATGTCACAACAATATACACCAACCAGAAATATCTACTCAGACCTGATAAAATGTGAAGTTCCATGTATTGCACAAAAAATATGCGCATCATTAATGCCGATTTGTGCAATCGCGAAAATAATGACTGGAGATCAAAAATTCTAGAATTCGCAAATTTATTGCAAATATTATACGAATAATTCACAAAATATCACGAAAACGAATATTGCCTATGCCGCTAATCACTACCTAGTAGTTATATGCAATCAATGTCCAAGATAGGAATACCTAAAGGGACATCTGTGGGGGAATCTGTGCATAGGGATAGAACAAGCCCTTTTGGTATAAATCTGATAAAATGCACCTCTTCTTCATGCTCCCATCCTAACAGTTGAAGTTACTCCATAAGAGAGTGAGTCAACTCCCAAGAAGACTTACCTGAAATGCCCTGCAGCTTCCATAAGAGGTGTACTTTGCCATTCTACTACCTATTGGCCTAGAGTCAGGAGTAAGGGACATCCATATGTTGCAAAGGAAATAATGTGCCTGGTTTAATAGGGGTGATCTGGTGACAGAGGCGCTTTAAATATATAAATGCTAAAAACTGAGGTTAAAGCAGGTAGGTCTCCTAAAACAATGCCAATGGTCACTGGGGATCAGGAAAAGGCAATCTACTAAATGTTTTTTTTTTAGCTCTGTATATACAAAAGAAAAGAAAGGAGCCAATGTCGGTGGTGCCAGGGCTGTTAAAACATCCAGCAATATATAAAATTGTCTAACTGTAGATATGATCCAAAGTAAGTTAAGTAAAGTAAATGTGAACAAGGCTACAGAGCCAGATGGATTAATCCCATGAGTTCTTAAATAACTCAGTTCAGTTATTGCTGTGCCTCTGTTCATAATTTTTAGAGATTATGTAGAGACTCGTACAGTGCCAAGTGACTGGCACAAGGCAAATCTGGTGCCTATAATCAAACGGGCTCTAGGCCTTCCCCAGGAAATTAAAGCTTAACTTATATTTTCTGAAAAATGTTTGAAAGACTATATACAGGACTATATACAGGAGTATGTGACTGTAAATAATATAATAAGTGATAACCAGCACGGTATTACCAAGGACAGAAGTTGTCAGACTAACCTGACACTCTGAGATGCATCTACTTGGCAAATAGGGTTCATTGTGGATACATGTAAAGATATGGATCTCCTACATGCATCACATGTTCTAGGGGAAGTAACACTGGGAGAGTCACTTGTAGAGAGGGATTTGGGTATAATTGTAGATCATAGACTAAGGCCACCCAAATACTGTTGTGTAATTAAAGAGGCATGGACTCACAGGGCAGCAACGTAATATTACCACTTTACAAAGATTTAGTGCGGTCTCTTCTGGAATATGCGGTTCAGTTGGGGGATCCAGTCCATAGAAAGGGAGGGTGTCCTGGAGCTGTAAAAGGTACAAAGACGAGTGACTAATCTGATAAGGGGCATGGAGGGTCTTAGTTACAGTGCTGCTCACCATTATTGGCACCCCTTTTTTTTTATAGACTGTACAATATCTTTCAAAATAAATGGAAATGTACCAACCATATATCCACATGATTTTTTAATTAGTGGTCCAAAGTAATACAACAATAAAATATTGTTTTTCAACTTAGATGTTGTAATTCTAAAGAAGAAACAGAATAAACAGCATGTGCAGCAATTAATACTTGGTTGCACACTCTTTGGCATTGATGACAGCCTCCAAACGTTTCTTGTAGTCATCTATAAGCTTCTTGCACTTCTCATCTGGCATTTTCTCCCACTCTTTCTGTGCAGTTTGTTCAAGCTCTTGAATGTTTGCAAGGTTCTTTTTTCCAATGGCAGATTTCAGCTCACCCCAAAGATTTTCAATGGGATTGAGGTCAGGACTCATTGCTGGGCATTTTAAAACAGTAATTTTTTTCTTTTTCAACCATTCCTATGTACTTTTGGATGTGTGCTTTGGGTCCTTATCTTGCTGGAGGACCCATGATCTTCGACTCAAAACCAAGTTTTCTTACACTGGGTAGGACATTTTGCTCTAAAATCTCTTGATAATTCTCTGATTTCATGATGCCTGTAATACGGTCAAGGCCTCCAGTACCAAATGCAGCAAAACAACCCCACAGCATTATGGATCCTCCACCATGCTTAACTGTTGATAGGGTGTTCTTTTCCTTATAAGCTTCATTGCGCCGTCTGTAAACAAACTGTTGCTTTGGATTGCCAAAAAGCTTGATATTTGTTTCAACTGTCCACAGAACATTTTCCCAGAAGGAGTGTGGTTTGTCAAGGTACTCTTTGGCAAAGATCAGCCGTTCCTTTTTATGTCTTTTCTTCATCAATGGTTTCTTCCTTGGCCTTCACCCATAAAGCTCTGCTTGGTTTAGTGTGCGGCATATGATACTTGTTGAAACCACGACCCCAGACTGTTCCAGGTTGGTCTTAAGGCCTTTGGATGTTTGACGTGGCGTTTTGTCAATTTTCCTTTTTCCCCCACGTCCAGGGAGGTTCTTGATGGTTCCATCCTTGGCAAACTTCTTAATAACATTGCACACTGTTGAAACTGGGATACCAAGGACTTTAGGGATGGCCTTATACCCTTTAGAAGTCTTGTGTTTGCTAATAATAGCAGTTCTGATGCAATCATACAGCTCCTTTGTCTTTGTCTTCACCATTGTAACAAAGGAACAGGGCCTAATGTGGCTTTTTTAAACACTGAAGTCATTATTCACTGGATAATTCATGTCACATGGGTACCGAAATTTATCACAGGTGATCCTCATTTGTGATTTACCACAGGCGAGTCAAACTGTGTTTCCATACTAATTAAATGTAAAGGCTGCCAATACCAGTGTCACATCAAGCTTTAGGTTTTTCTATTTTTCCCTCCTATTGTTTTTTGTTTTAAATTGTTGTTTATCATTTGCTCTTTTGTATTTAACATGAGTGCTCTATATAAAAAAGCTGTTTCACTTGATTCATTTTTTTTTTCAGGAGATATTACACATTTTGTACTTAAACTTCATGGGTGCCAATAACAATGAGCTGGATTGTATGAGGAAAGATAAAAATAATTCAATGTACAGATGTATCCAAGCTAAGCTTGATGGTTAACGCGTTAATGGACTTTTGGATGTATTTCAATGGCTTTTGTCATGAGATAACTGAGATAATACTGTGCCATGTCTTTTCAGAGTCAATTTTGCTACATCTGGCTACATCTACATCTAGCTTGGCTACATCTGTATTTCGTCTTTAGAAGTGTCTAAGGGGACATGATTAACCCATATAAATATATAAATGGCCCATACAAAAATATAGTGAAAGGATGCTCCATGTAAAATTCACACAAAAGACAAGGGGCAGTGTAACGGTCATGTACACACACACACACACAGGGGGGAGGATAGTGACCACTGCGCTCCACCCTCACCCCTGGCCCTGCCTACTTGGCTCACGAGTCCTGATGACAGGGGACAACTGGACGGCAGTCCCTAACTTAGAATACGTGCGGGAAGGACAGACAAGACAAATAACGGATAGTGAACGGACCGGGTCAAAACCAAGAGGACAACGCAGGACAGAGGGATAAGCAAAGAAAGGTCAGGAGAAGCCGGGGTCATAAATACCAGGAGACTCGAGAAGTACCAAAGGAGTCCGCAAAGAATAGTCAGGTGGAAGCCGAGGTCAATATACCAGGAAGGATGCGCAGTACAGGAGGAGCAGGCAAAGGATCGTCAGGGAACAGGATCAGGTAAGTACACAGGTATCCAACAACTGCCAGGAACCTAAATTAACAGGCAACCTGTGGCCAGCAGGCTGCCTGTATTTATAGTGGGGAGTGAGGGTCATATGACATGGCCAGCGTCAAATGACCGACAGACCGACCAGTCGAGCACCGAGTGATCAGCTCGGCGCTCAAGGCAGACCTAGGAGCAGGGAGCCTCCCAGCTGGCAAAGCCGCCCTGGGAACGAGGTCAAACACAGATCCTTGTCTTTTTTACAACAGACCCATTAACATATGTTGGGACACAATACTACAATTATTTACATTAGGTCACTAGGACCATAATTGTCCCTGGGTTGTACCTATAACTGACACTCTAAAATTATCAACTCCGTCTGCAATGTTATTGTATATCGCTATTTCCAGCTGTGGTGCTATTAACAGGGCTTCCACTAGTTCCTGCCTAGTATGCTCTTTATTGATTGCACACTCCGCTCGTGCTGTATTGTAGTCGCACTGTTAGTCTCACAGTGCGCTCCTGCTGAGCAGGCTGGGGTGGGATTCCCCTGCTTTCACCTAATCGCTCAGTGCTGTTCAATAGTAACTACCATGCTGACAGTAGCTGCCTAAAACACATATAGATCACACGCTACCCCCCGACATGTTTCACCAAAGCTGTTGCCGTCTTCAGGGGTTTGGGCAGTTTCCTCGCTCCCGAAGCTAAGCAGCAGGTCTGCGGCTGATGGGAGACCGAGTGCGCCTTCGGAACCCCGTTACAGGCAGTTTCCGGATATGACAAGGCATCTTTACGATATGATCTGTGAGTCTGTTGAATAGTCTAACTCAAGACATGGTCACAGCAGGAACAGGTGAGTGTTTTAATAAAAGTTTAGATACATGCTCAGAATTAAATAACATTAAGGGCTTATTCACACAGTCAGTGTTTGGTCAGTGATTTCCATCAGTGATTGTGAGCTTAAACCGGATGTAGGTCTAAACACAGAACAGGTGCAGATCTTTCCTTTATACCTTATGTCTGTGTAAGCTCCACTCCTAGTTTTGGCTCACCATCACTGATGGAAATCACGGACCAAACAATGACGTGTGAATGAGGCCTAATGCTTATGTAAATCTGTAGAAGTCTGGTTTCTCACTCTCTCCTCTTAATTTCCATCCCTACCCGTCTCTGCTTGAACTTGATGGACCTATGCCTTTTTTCAACTGTACTATGTAACTATGAGCGGACTTCATAACACAGATGTGAACGGAGTCTTAATGGGGCATTCCATAACTTTATAATGAAGACCTACCCCTACAACAATCCATCAATATCAGATTGGCAGCCGTCTGCAGGAGCCTAGGTGCGCAGAAACTAGCACAGCTCTGTACACTGTGTAGTGGATGGAAAATGTGCTCAATTCCATTCTCAATCTGATATTGATGGCCTATAGTCACTTGTACCTATGAAACTGGCTGACCTGTTACATACCAAAAAATACACTGGCTCCTAACTAGTTGGTTGCTGTGAATGACATATACAAATCACCACCCCTTCACAAATACACACAGCTAAATATATCGTACAAAAAAGAATAATTTTATTGATCAAATGTACAACATTCATGTAATACTGATCAGTGTAGTCCCAAGCCCGACATGCGTTTCGCCGTCGCTTCCTCTTCCATAGCAAGAATCTGAATAGGGCTCCCATGTCTGGATGCGCCAGATTACTATGATTTTCATTGTTGTGCTCCTATGACAGAGAAGAACAACGAATGTCACTAGCGCAGATGTGAACAAAGCCTAATACACACCTCAGCTGCTGCATAATAGTAATAATAGAACTACAAGCCTCATCATTATCAGGTTAGACCTGTTTCACACTGCCGGCAGTAGTTCCAGCAGGCTGTTCCGGCAGAGTACAGCCTACCGGAGCTCAGTGCAATAGGGCCTACGGGCATTCCGGTAACCTTCGGTAATGCCGGATCCAGAGAGCGCCGGCAGGTTGTTCTCTGACAGAACAATTAGCTGGAGCTACTGCCAGTGTAAAACAGGTTAAAATTAGTAGGCAATACATGGAAGGATAAAGGAGGAGAGGACTACAACTCCCAGCATATCCAGGCTGTTATTATGGAACACAAGTTGACATTACAGAGAGAGGGTATGAGAGGAGAGAACTACAACCCCCGGCATTACCAAGCTTTTATTATACGGCATCAGTGGATATTATAAGAGGAGAGAACCAGACTGTTATTGTAGGTCATCAGTGAACATCATATGGAGGGGAATACAGCAGGACAAAACTATAACTCTCAGTATTAGGATGTTATGGACAATCTCAGTACACCACTCACCTCTCCTCCAGGCACAGCACAGAAGCTCCTCACCATGTGGTTCCACTACATTTTCCTCTCCATGGCTGAGCTTCAGCTCCCTGCCATGGTCACATGATGATGACATCATCACAGGTCCTTCAGCTATAAAACTTTTGACTTTGTATGGCTGCCCTGATTCGCAGGTCCTTCTGCACAGCTAGCTAGGTTTTCACAGCTAACTATGATAGTGTAATTGGAGGTGGGGCTTTCCTGCAAGGCTGGACTCCCTTCCTCCACGGGCCCCATAGAAGCTGCGTGGTCTGCCTCTATTAGAAGTACGCCACTGGTTACTTGGCATCTAAGAAATTTGGCAGTAGTGTGCAAGTGCCTAAAATAAGGCATTTAGATTGTGAGCCTCACTAGTGACACAGACTCATGTACAGTGAACTTTGTACAGTGATTTGGAATATGTTGGCTCTATATAAGTAATGAGAAAAATAGACAACATATTCACAATTTTATTTCAATCTTAAAAGGGTTGTCCAGCCTTGCAGCTGTCAACCCCTATGTTGCAGACCTAAAAGAGAAGACACCTGTCTGAGGTACCACTGCTGTTACATTCCCAGCGGCTTCCGGTCCCGATGGGACCAGGAAGCAACTGGGTCCTGTGACCACTGCAGTCAGTCATCGATCTTAGCGGTCACATCGGCTTGAACGTACCTTACAGCTGAGGCCTGTAATTGGTCAAAACGGTCATGGGACCCAGCCACTTTCTGCTTCTACAGGGATTCGAACTGGCCAGAAATGGAGCAGTGGATAGGTAAGCCTTCTTTTTTATGTTTTGTAGCATAAGAATTGTAGGGTCCAAGGTCGGACAAGTTTTTTTTTTTTCTTTTTAGATATTGATGTCCTTAAGATAGGTCATCAACATCAGATCAGTCAGGGTCTGACAGCTTTCCGACGATCAGCTATTTTCAGCAGCCACCGGTCCAGGAAAAACACAGTGGACCGAGCCAGAAACATAATACGACATCCAATGTATATTGGTTATGCCGGCATACTACAGCTCAGTTCCCCTTCAAGCGAAAACCCCCCTAATATAAACATATCAATTAAGAAATAAATATCCACAATTATGAAAATATACTACTTACATATTAGGTTTCACATCGGCATAGCTCATATTTGCTCACACTAGTAACACATCAAGATAAATTTCCATTTTTCATTGTTTCAGGTCCCTGGAGTAAAGACTAAGAGCACGCTAAAGTCCTTCCCATCGTCTTTTTAGCAGTACCTTATTAACAACATAACACTGTGTCTGGAAACAGGCAATCGCATAATGTAGTTGTTGCAATAAACAGAATAATAACCATTATTCCAACAATATATTTATTATTATAAAGTTAGTGAATGTGGAGGGCACTCATTACCTAGCAATGGATGGGTGATGTCAGTATAAATAGTTGATGTCTGGAATAGTTGAAGGTATAAAGAATAAAATCAAATATGACTACAATATAACTAAAAATTTATTTTTATTGATGTATAAAAGAGGGAAATTTTGTTGATATATACAGTATAAAAAAGGGGGGAGGGAATAAAGTATATTGTTATAAAGATAAAAATAAAAAATAAAGTCAAAGGAGGGATCCGATATGGACTCCAAAGGATGGTATTTTAAACAATGGTAGAGAGTCTTTTGGAGAACCTTTGAGAGGCAATCCTTTATAGAAAAGAGTCTTCAGACAGTTTTTAGAATTGCTGGGATTTGTGGCACTACCTGTTGTAGCGCTTATGTTTATTCACATTTGTCTGCTAGTAGCAGTACTCAGCATTTGAGAGGAAAGCTTCCTGCTTGTAGACACAGATGCTGCGTTTTATGGTGGTGCACAGAGATGTACCGTGCAGATTATATTTGTGCGCTAGTGTGCTAGCACCAGTGTTTTTGCAGAAATCATTAATGTTGCACAACGTTGTAAATTGTTGTGCAATAGTACGAGTCCTCCTGTTTTGCTCATGTGAGCAATGGCAATTTGTAATAGTGCTCAGTTCATTGCTTGCATCGATACAAATGTGACCAATATACTTAAAAAGCTGTATATAACCTTAACCGTCTGTTGGATGTTGCCGGGAACGGGGTATTCTATAGCGGCAGGTAGTTAGTGAAATCCTTAATACTCACCAGCTCCGATCGTGGCGTCCCACGAGGGTGGGAGTTTGTTTTTTTGAAAAAGGATGCCGCCTTTTAGACCTGTATGAGGATAGTAGATCGAGTCTTCCGTGTTGAATCCAATGAGTCCGGAGTAGATGTGCGATCCTTTGCGGGATATCGATGGTCCTTTGAGAGAGATCAATGGTCTGTGTGCTGCTGCAGGGGGTACCAAACGCGTTTCAAAGCTCTATGCTTCTTCTTCAGTGGTCACTGAATTTTTAGTTATATTGTAGTCATATTTGATTTTATTTTATACCTTCAATTATTCCAGACATCAACTATTTATACTGACAAAACCCATCCATTCCTAAGTAGTGAGTGCCCTCCACATTCACTAACTTTACAGTACTTATTTCATTTTGCTGCATTGGGGTGAGTCGCGCGGAGTGAGCACCACACCATTGTTTTCCAGGCAGGTGTAGCCACTGATTTCTGCATACCCTCATATTTATTATTATACACTGTACGTATTATTAGAACGGTGCGTGAAATATTTCCTTGTGCAAGTCTGACACTATCCAATCACTGCTGCCAGCGTTGGACTGTGCAAGGACACATCACCAACTGGCAACACCCATCTGGACATTCGTTGCAACCTGCTGGTAATTCATTTATAACTTCTAGTAGGAATAATAAAGGAATGTCACATCATAAAGTCATGAGAATAGATGCTCCAGAATTGTTATTTCATGAGAAATGCAAGAAGTTACTAAAACAGAAATGTCAGGAGAGGTTACAGGTCCTCTTTTATCATAAAAAATGTACTTTTTCTCCTTTCACAAAGGAATTTAGACCCAAGGGTGCACCGCTAATAAGGTGAGGTGAGGCGATTGCCTCAGGCGGCGCAAGGTTGGGGCAAGTGGGGTGGAAGATGGAAAAATATGAAACTAAGATGTCTGTTTGTCAAACTCTGCACAGACAAGAGATGGCTGAAATAAATCATCATTGCAGTCTGGTCTGAATGGAGAAGATAAGGAAAGAGAACTTCTACATCAGAAGAGACATCACTGGATGAAAGGCTACTTTCACACTAGCGGCAGCCTTCTCCGGAAGGCTGCTCCGGCGAGACATGTCGTAGTTTTATTCCAGCCGCCTCTCGGTATGTTTGCCGTGCTGCCGAAGTGCTCTTTGGAGAACTGTGGTCTCTTCAAAAAGCTAATTGGAATCAGACCCATGTAGATCCTGTGGATTGATCATCAATATTTAAACACCCGGAAACAGTGTCGGACTGGGGGCCCTCCGTACAGATACATTCAAATATTACCTGCTCACACAGCAGCAAGATGCTACCAGAGGATACTGGCTAGCTTTCCTCTATACCTAGAAGTCATCTTTGCTCTGATCATGTCTATAATAATAAACTGGGAAGTTTCATTAATAATTTATCAAGTTTTTTTTATATGAACATAGGCTGGTTGAGGTGCTGTACATTAAATATATCTATGTAGTACAGTAAGTCTACTGTGTTACGTGCCACTTGTGCAGGGGGTGGGAGACTCGGGGCTCACCTTGCTCAGGGGCCCACCGGGGGATTTACCTGTACTCCTGTGGGCCAGTCCAAGCCTGCCCGGAAAACCCCTTTAACATTATAACAATAAATGGTAATATGTAGTATGGTAATGCCTTGTTATTCAGCTCCAGTGAGGACATTATCAGAGTAAGATGCTACCATCACCTCTCTTTGTATTATATTGGTGTCTGCCGGGTGCCATGTTGCGAACTGATCGATGGGGATCTTGCCCTTTTCTTCACAGCTTTTGGCTCGGTTACTTACCTCACAAAACCTTTTATGCAAGTCGTGCTATGTCTATTTTTCCCGAATTTCAGAATTCCCGGTTATACAGATAATAATTAATATCATCTCCAAAACTCGTAGCTACTATCATGCAGGTTAGATTGTAGTGAGGTTAGCCTTTGGAATATGGCAGTTTGCTTTATTACCATTCGGCTAGAAGAGGCACGGTGTGTCTTATATAGAGCAAAATTTGTTCAAGTACCTATAATCTGTGAAGCTATCAGTAGATTTTACTTCAAAATGTTAAAATGAGAACAGTTTAATCATTCTGAATCTCAGATGGATCAAGATAATTCCGGTCATGTTTTGTTACAGTGAGGAAACAAGAAGGTGGAGAATACATAGCGGTGAGAACGGAGGCTTAGTAGATGCTGGTCCAGAATAATAACTGTAAAAGATTTAATTTGGGGCATATTTCATTTCACATTTAGAGGAAACCAAAATTTGCCCCATTGTAAATTTGTATTTACTTTCTTTAAGCATTTGAACTTCGAGGTGACAGATTCTGACATAGAGGTAGGCTTATAAATCACTGTCAGAAAGTCAGAGCACCAAAGCATATGTCATTCAGGTTCATACTGAGGATAGATGGACTGCGTGCAACAAGATAAAGTTGGTAAATTGGATAATGATGTCTTAAGTAGGTTTTATTGTTGTCAGCAATTATTTTTCTTCCTCGTGATTTATGACTTGTTTCAGAAGTAAAGGAGAATTGTAATTATTTCTTAACCAACGGACTTGTTGATCAGGGAGCTTGTTACTGTCCTTGAGTGTACGCTTGTTATGATGTCGAAGTAGAGACGGTTGCACGGGTAAAGCTTATTAAATGGTTATGCATGAATAGGCAGCAAATATTCTTATGAAAAACGAAAAGAGACACTATCTGTGACTGTACTGTATGTGAAATACATAAAATGAGAACATCAGAGTTTCAAGTAAATCCATTTTATTTCTAATTTTTTAAAGGTCACCGTACTTTCAACAAACTTTGCATAAATCAATAGTATGATATAGGCAAAAATAGGAAAACTTGAATATATTGTATCAGACAAAGATGTCTTTTTCTCCACTTATCAGCTCTTCTCCCTCCCCCTTTCCTAAACTAACCCCAGCCATAGACATAAGATAAACATTCAGCCAACAGCCATTACTCCCAATCCCCTCATGCACATTCCTTCTTGGCTCAGCTGAGCAAGCATGTGTTCACAGTAGGCTGAGGGGGAAGAAGCTTCAGCCAACTTGCCTGATCCTTATCTCCCCTGACATCGGAGAGAGGTGGGAGTACCCCCTATATATATTAGATCAGCCTCTAGAACATGAATATAATTATATATGCATCGGCCTGGATAAACAAGGGTCAGAGCCAAAGCAGAAGAATAAGGGAAGATTAAAGACATAGCCATAAGATGGAGCTAAGGTCACTAATAGTAAAGGACAACAAGAAAAGAACTAAAAATAAATTCAAAAAGTTAGCATGCAGTAAAAGTGTGTAACCATAAATAAAGAAATATAATGCAATTACAATATTGTACACTATGCTTGGATTCAGGCATGGTCTGAAGGACCAAGGACAATCCATGTAGGCTACCTGTGGTGACTTCTCTGGGCCGATATGAGAGTAACCATGGAGAGGTAGAAAACATGGAGGTTCTATTGACCATTTTTCCTTCAATTCTTTACTCATGGTAAGTTGTCCAGAACTTGAGGCAGCAAAGTGTCTGCACACTATTACCACAACACCCACTTGACTCTTGAATGATTTTCTTCACGCTGGCCACGAGTTCTGTCTTATGAAAAGGGTTGCATATGTGACTCACTTGTCCATAGAACAGTTTCCCAAAGGGCATGGAAATCATTCATGTATTCATACATACGTTGAGACATATGTTGAAGACATTCTTGTAGGTTTTCCATAAACTCCTCTATGACTAGTCTCATTCTTAGGCCTCATGCACACAACCTTATGTATTTTGTGGTCAGTAAACCGCAGATCCGCAAAATTTGGATACGGCTGTGTGCATCCAGCACCTTCCTCAGTCCCTATTATAGAAATGCCTTTTCTTGTCCGCAGTGTCAGACAGGAGCGTCTGAGGTGCACCAGTTAAATTAATTCTTGGGGCCCAACTGTAAAGCTACATGCAAATATTACCTGCTCACACAGAGGCAGCAACCTCAAGATGTTACAGGATGATTATGGGGGCCCCTGCAGTGACTTTAAGAGGGCAGGTTCCTGGGGAAAGAGGATACTGGCTGTGCCTAGAAGTCATCCCAGCCTTTAGATGCATCTGTAATAATAAATTAGGTACTTTGTTAGAAAATCTAATCTAGTTTTTAATATGGACATATGCTGGTTGAGATGCTGTATGCTGCTTATCTATGTGTAGTGCAGTCAATGCCATGTGAAATTTGTGTAGAGGGTGGGGAACTAAGGGACCACTTTTCTAAGCAGCCCAGTTCCCCTGGGGGCCAGTCTGAGCTTGCTTGTCCGCAAAATGGACAAGAATAGGACATGTACTACAATTTATGGAAGTGCTGCCTGATTTTTTTTGCGGTCCCTTAGAAATGAATGGATCTGCATCTGAACTGCAAAAAATGCAGATCAGATATGGACCAAAAGTACGGTTGTGTGCATGAGGCCTTATTGTGGAGTCATGAACCAGGACATCAGCTGATGCAGGAATAGCTTGAGTTTTTTTTATTAGATGCTCCTCTAGGGAGGATGTGGCTTCCTTGATTGGGCTTTGTAAAGTTTTTTCTAAGGATGGCCAACACTGTTCAAACCTTCTTTGCTAAATAATGTTATCACCAAAACTTTACATTAGAAAGCTCAAAATCAAGTATGTTTAACTTTGGGCAGGCTTGAATATTTCAGTACTTTGACCTATCATTTCTGGGAAATGATTTAAGTTCAATTGTTTTATAATTTCTTACTTTGATCAATAAGACCTTAGGTTGCGGTATTCGACAGTGCAGTATTGGGTTAATTTAGACATTGAGACTGCAACACGCTTGCTTTAAGATTGATTAGAGGAAAAAAGTGAGATGTTTATATTGCAGAGAGCTGCATCTAAGTGGTGCTTTTTACTCACCTGCAGCTCAGCTAATAAAATGAGACATAGATTGAGCATGGTCTGGTGAAGTGAATGGGCTTCTAACTGCTGCAAAGTGACAATAATAAAAAAGGACTGATAGACAATGACACTGACAGTACTAATGATGAAAGATGAAAAACAGCTGCCATTTTTTTTCTGCTTCCAAGGGCGGCTGACTAATTTATTTTCTAAGCTTTTAATGCGGCAGCTTTGGTTCAGCGTCTTGAGATTGTGTGCAAAGCAACATGACTATAACTCTAAGTGGGTGATATTTATCAATGACTGTCTTCTAGTCCTTGATGGAGCACATATTTTATTTTTTATAGGTCTACATAAATGAATGTCTGCATTTTGTTTACTTGGAGGAAAAAATTTATCCCCATGTCACTTGTGATGACACATATAGTATAAATATACCATGTACTATATCACTATATGTTCATCAGAATGGATTAAAAAGTGATATAGTAATAAAGAGATTTCCTAACCCAAAGCATGTATCACTTATCTACATATATCGGTAGGTAATAAATGCTCAATCAATGGCTGCCCCAACCCCAGTCTCAATGGAAAGTTAGTGTGCATGCTCACCCGTCACGTCATTTAAACTCCTACTCATCGTGGTCATGTAGGTAAGAAGGAATGGGGGACTCACTGGTGATCAGTGCCAAACCCAACAGAGGGGTTCCCACCATTAGATGAATTTTACTTTAATAAACAACAGTAGGCCGCATCCTGGACTTGTCTTGATGGGCAACACAGATTTACAGAGTATATCAAGGGTAGAAAAACAGAACTGGATCGCACATCCACAATGCTATGCATAGATCTAATTAAACTCGCTTCTCAGCGCAATATTAAGTGTACAGCCCCCTATACTGCATGCTGTACAAGAGGCATTAGTGTACATTTTGATCAAAAGGCATAAGCCCACTCGCCACGTCAAGGTTACCTCTTAGAGTGGGGCCTACTCTGACAAATAGGCACAGCACAGTGCGGTGACACGTTTGACTCCTAGTAGGCGGCAGGACCCAGGAGTCAAACAGCACCCTGCTATCCGACAATGCCACCCACGGCACTGATCCCCAACAACCCACAAGCACAGCACCACAAAAGCAAAGGCCACCACGCAGTACTGCACCATGTGAACAGTTGTCTAAAACAACATGTCCTTTGCTATCAGGAACTGCAGCTAAATTACCACTATATGCAGACTCCTGCTAAATTAAAACCACCTGTGCCGAATGGGAGGATGCTAATACCAGTAATAAAGAAGAAGGTTAAACATGCATATATCAAGGGGAGAAAAACAGAACAGGATCGCACATCCACCATGCTATGCTTAGATCTAATTAAACTCTCTTCTCAGCACAATATTAAGTGTACAGGCCCCTATACTGTATCCTGTACAAGAGGCATTAGTGTACATTTTGATCAAAAGGCATAAGCCCACTCACCACGTCAAGGTTGCCTCTTAGAGTGGGACCTACTCTGTCAAATCGGCACAGCGCCGTGCGCTGCAGGCGGCAGGACCCAGGTCAAACAGCACCTTGCTTTCTCACAATGCCACCCACGGCACTGGGCCCCACCAACCCACCAGCACAGCGCCACAAAAGCAAAGGCCACCACGCAGTACTGCACCATCTGAACAGTTGTTCTCCCCTTGATATATGCATGTTTAATCTTTCTTCTTTATTACTGGTTGTTAGACAACTATTCAGATGGTGCAGTACTGCGTGGTGGCCTTTTTGTCGCATTGTGCTGGTGAGTTGGTGGGATCCAGTGCCATAGGTGGCATTGTCAGAAAGCAGGGTTGCTATTTGACTCCTGGGTCCTGCCGCCTACTAGGGCAGTGCCGCGTAGGTCCCACTCTAAGAGGCAACCTTGACGTGGTGAGTGGGCTTATGCCTTTTGATCAAAATGTACACTAATGCCTCTTGTACAGCATGCAGTATAGGGGGCTGTACACTTTAATATTGGGCTGAGAAGAGAGTTTAATTAGATCTATGCATAGCATTGTGGATGTGCAATCCAGTTCTGTTTTTCTCGCCTTGATATATACAGATTTACAAAGTCACAGAGGGTGCTTAGTGCAAAGAGACTTTTAAAGCTTTAGTTAAGTTCACTGGAAGCGGTATCAATTCCCGTGTACTGTGATCCCCCTAGCAGTGGCTGCAGCCAGCCAGATGTATCATGCACCATATGAGGGTAAGCAAGAGGTTTAGAGCTGTGTGATGGAAATTTATCAATGTATTTATGCCAGTTGCCTGGTGTAAATATATTGAGAAATATGGTGATCAAAAAGAGTGCCATCTTTATAAAGCACATGTTCCGGTTTTTCCAACACAGAAGTCGGGTAAAATGGGTGAGGTAGAGTACAGCTTTTTGTTCATTAAACAATTCTGCCATTCAAAAAAATATTCCTAAATTTGTCAGAAATCTCACTGAGGGGCATGGGCGTAGGAAACGGGGGGGGGGGGGGAAGGGGGGAGGGATCCCCCCCAGGAAATAATGCAGGGGGGACAGGTTTGGTCAAATCCCGCCCAGGCCAGCGGCAGTGTGTGCGGCGGCAGGGCAGACAGGCACTGTGCGGCAGCGGCAGGGCAGGCACTGAGATGAGCGCTTCCATTGTGGAAGCGAAGCGCTCATCTCCATAGTGATCTGTTTCTGTTTGTATCGCCGTCCTCAACAGAAGGCTGCGGAGGAGCAAGGCAGGGAGGTGTGTCCCTTTCCTGTTCCTCTGATAGGCTGCCTGCACTACTAGGCCAGCAGCCTATCAGAGGCCGGCGTAGGCGGCGCGATTACGTCATCGCGCCGCCTGAGCCGTACAGCGCTGGAGTCAGGACACAGGCCGGAAGAGGCCTGCATCGCATCGCTCCAAAGAGGTAAGTATAAGTATTAATTTTTTTTTTTACTATATACAATACTTAGTTTTTTTTAACTGGCACATAATGGGGGGCCTGGTATTATACTGGCACATGATTGGGGAATTTGGGGGGCCCTGGAATTACTGGCACATGATTGGGGGGGTCTGGTATTACTGGCACATGATTGGGGGGGTCTGGTATTACTGGCACATGATTGGGGGGGTCTGGTATTACTGGCACATGATTGGGGGGGTCTGGTATTACTGCCACATGATTGGGGGGGTCTGGTATTACTGGCACATGATTGGGGGGGTCTGGTATAGTGGCACATGATTGGGGGGTCTGGTATTACTGGCACATGTTTGGGGGAGTCTGGTATTACTGGCACATGATTGGGGGGGTCTGGTATTATTGGCACATGATTGGGGGGGCCCTGGTATTACTGGCACATAATTGGGGGGGCCGGGCCCTGGTATTACTGGCACATGATTGGGGGGACCCTGGTATTACTGGCACATGATTGGGGGGGTCTGTTATTACTGGCACATGATTAGGGGGGTCTGTTATTACTGGCACATGATTGGGGGGTCTGTTATTACTGGCACATGATTGGGGGGTCTGTTATTACTGGCTGATGAGAGGCGCCGGGGGGGGGGCTGATGAGAGGCACTGGGGGCTGCTATGAGGCATGGGGCTCTTATCTGAGGTCTGATTGGGGGTCATTCATATTGTGCCCACTTCCAGCCCGCAGCCCAGCTGCCCAGAGCACTGATCCGGAGCAGCTTGGAGAAAAAGGCCTCACAGTCTCCCACACTCCTTCTGCCCGGCCAAGCCAGCCAGCACCCCTGAGTCTTCAGAACTGTAAGTAAATTATATATAAGGGGAGATTATTGTTTCGGCGGAGGGGTGGGGGGGGGGCTGCGCCAGAGAAAGTACCCGGAATAACTGAAATATATGCCAAACGTTTGGTTAATTTCTGTGACCTGATAAACAAAGAACTGTGAGATTTTTCACACACATACACTTAAAATTTAACAATATAAACAACTCGCAGTTTACTGAATAAGAATATACCTGGCGAGCAAAAATGCTGTCCCCCCCAGATTTTTTGGGGGTTCCTACACCCATGCTGAGGGGCAATACTAAGGCTCCTCTCACATCTGCGCTTCCCCTTTCTGCTATTCAGATCCATCATTGGGTCTAAATAGCGGGGGGAAAACGCTTCAGTTTTGTCCCCATTCATTGATAATGTGGAGAAAACTGAACTGAAGGGAACAGAGTGCAACAGAATGCATACTGTTCTGTTTAATTGCGTTCCCATGACGCACACAAAACCGCTGCAAGTCAATGGTGACGTATCAGTTTTCTCTGACACAAAAGAAAACGGATCCATCACTCATTGACTTACAATGGTTTTAAAGACGGATCCATCTTCGCCATTTTAGAGCTAATACAACCGGATCTGTTCATAACAGATGCAGACGGTTGTATTATCATGACGGAAGCGTTTTTACTGATCCATGACAGATCCAGCAAAAACGCAGATGTCAAAGTCGTCTAAGTTTTGCCCTAAGATGGGTCATTTTCACTCGTTATTTTATTGTTGTATTATTATTCTATACAACTACTTTACGCTGGGTTCACACCTGAGCGTTCTGAAAGGAGCGCTCTGTATGCGCGATTGTACCAGTGTTTGCAATCGCGCATACAGAGACAAGCGAACGCCCATTGTCTATGTACGGGAACGCGCGACAAGACGCCCCCAAAGAAGCTCATGTACTTCTTGGGGCGTCGGGCGTTGTAAAACGCTCAGGTGTGAACCCAGCCTTACAATGCTTGTTGCTTAGCTGTCTCATGACTTTGAGCACCTAAAAACCTACACCAGTATAGAAAATGATAATGAAAGGAACATTCCAAGCATAAATGAGCATTGTGCTATGCTTAGTGCACAGATTAAGGGGCGGGGCATGACACAGAACACCCACACACACACTTTCAGGCCTTGTACTAGGCATAGCCCAGCACATATATTATACCAGAGGAGTTCCTTAAAGCCAGCAATATCTCTCTGGAAACATCACTGTGGCCCAGATTTACTAATCCTATAGGCGGCAGGGGAGGGCTGGGAAGGGGGGCAGGGAGGCAATCGCCCTAAAGCATGTTAAAAATGGCCACTGGGCCGTCTTTAACGTCTTTAAATTCCTCAGGGCAGGCGGCGCAGCCCTGGTTCTAGTTGCCAGCAGCGGTGGGGGGGGGGGGTGGGCAGTAGGAGATGAGCGCTTCCATGTGGAAGCGCTCATCTCCATATTCATCTGTATCACCGTCCTCAGGACAGCGATACAGATGAACGGTGCTGCGGTAGGGGAGGGAGAGACGTCTTCCTTCCCTGTTCTTCTGATAGGCCGCAGGCATTAATCCCTGCAGCCTATCAGAGGCCGGCTCAGGCGGCGCGATTACATCATTAACATCACACCTGACCCGGGCAGCACACAGAGGGAGGACACAGGCCGGAAGAGGCCTGCATCACATCACTGCTGATGGAGGTAAGTATTAGTGTTTTTTGTTTTTTTCTTTGCTGGAGTAGCTGACATTTCTTACAGACCCTTTTTTTTGGGGGTGGCACTCTGGGGGCATTTATTTCTTGCCCATTTTTGGGGGGGCACTATGGGGGCATTTCTTACTGGCACATTATGGGGGTGCACCATGGGGGAGAGGCGCACTATGGGGCTCTAAAGGGGCTTTTTTTTATTGGCACATTATGGGGGCACTATAGGGGAGAGTGGCACTATGGGGCATCTTTGGGGAAGTGAGGGATCTAAAGGGTCCTTTTTTTATTGGCACATTATGGGGGGCACTATGGCATCTGGTGGCACTAAGGGGACATTTTTTGCTGGCACATTATGGGAGGCACTTTAGGGGAACGTGGCACTATGTGGCATTATTTGGGGGCACTACTGGGGGAGTAGAGCACTATTGGGGCATCTGGTGGCACTAAGAAGGGGCATTTTTACTGGCACATTATGGGGGAGAGGAGCACTATAGGAGCATCTGCTGGGGGCACTAAGAAGGGGCATTTTTTTTACTGGCATATTATGGGGGACACTATGGGGAAGGGGGAGAGGAGCACTATGAGGGCATTTACTGGGCACTATATAGGGTTATTTTATACTGGCATACATTATGAGGACATTAGCTCAACTGCGGGCACTAAGCGGGGGTATTTCATGTACTGTCATATTATAGGGAGACTTATTACTACTAGGAGGTATTATGCGGAGCTTTACTACTACTGGGGGGCTATGAGGAACATGAGTACTAAAATGGGCACTATAGGGGCATTATTACTACTAAGTGTGCTCTGGCAGAGAATTATTTCTATTGGTGGGATTTTGGGGAGCACTGTTACTTTGGGGGGAACCCTGGCATAGTATCAGCTTAGCACAATCATTTTTGGGGGACATTATCTTTATGCTATTAGTGTGCAGTTATTTTTTAGAGCACTGTGTGCCAATAATTGTTTAAGGGGGCACTATCTGTGTGGTAGTAGTATTCCCAGGGGTACTGTTTCTGCAGTATAGTATTGGGGGCACAGCGGGCACAGTATTGGGGGCACTATCTGTGTGGTAGTAGTATTTCCAGGGGGACTGTTTCTGCAGTATAGTATTGGGGGCACATCGGGCACAGTATTGGGGGCACTATCTGTGTGGCAGTAGTATTTCCAGGGGGACTGTTTCTGCAGTATAGTATTGGGGGTGGCAGGAAAGGGTGTTCAGAAGATCTGAAGATGATGGAAATGGGGGAAACTAATGTCTGTTTGTCAATCTCTGCAGAGACGGGAGATGGCTAAAAAATCATCATGGCGGTCTGGGCTGACTGGAGAAGATGAGGAAAGAGAACGTCTACAACAAAGGTGACATCACTGGATGTAAGAGGTATGGGGCGCTATGTAGGAGAAGAGATGCTCCGACTCCTTCCCCTGCCATTTGCAGAAGGAGGATTCAGAGCTGGGTGAGGACGGCCAAAGGTGGCAACAGGCCATGGGCGGGTGGCAGATGGTGGGGGAAACCACAAGCCTTGAGCAGGATCTGGGGAGGGAGGAGAGCGGAGGAGCTTCCTGGCTGTAGCCTGCTGTCTATTGTATAATGTGAAGCAGGCAGTGCAGCCAGGACAGGCCCCCCCCCCCCCCCTCTCCGTATGATGTGTAGAGACAGGCTGCAACTATAGAATGTCAGCTGTACAGTGTTTGTTGGGAGTGGCCTATTATATGTAGGAGGGGCTTTTAATAATGGGCGGGGCTTAAAAGGGGCCACTTGACTGGATTTTCCCCCCAGGACTAAGGCTGCCAGCCCTCCCCTGATAGGCGGTATAAGCTTAGACATGCCGTCTAGACCTGCACCAGATTTATCACATGGGCTCAGTCTGGATGATACACATGGTGCAGGGATAGACACTTTTCTCCGACTCTATACCAACTATTGGTTGGCTTACTTTGAGATGGATTTTTACACCAGGAAGACCCTCCCTGAGATATGCCAATTTGCGCCATTTTGCACCACCTTTTAGACAGATTTTTGGTGTAGATACATTAGTAAATCTGGACCTGTGTCTTGCATGGTTGTTGAATCATGTCTTGCAAAGCTGGTGGTTCTTGGTTATTACTGAAAGTTGGACTCCAACACTCGGCCATAGATTAGGGTGGGCTCACTTTACGTTTTCCCATCCTTTTAACATATACAAAAACGTATATGTTAAATGGATGCCTCAGAGTGATGCCATACAGTGGCATGTGTTCAAGGTACGTTCACGAATACGTTTCTTTTTACCATTGTAAAAAATAAGTATACTTTTTTTTACAGGACTGTGCAGGATACAAGAACGTGGTGTGCTGCATTTTTGCATTCTTTTTTTGTAATGTATACATCAAACGGAGGCATAAAACGTGATGTGAACCCCCCCCTCAGCCATTCACAGGAGCTCCAGTGTGCCAGAACCAGGCACCAGTACAGGACAGCGTGTACACTATGTAGTGGCCGTTTATGCTTACTGCAGCACTGCTCCCATTCCAGTGACAGCACGTTACCTGCCACAGATGCACGATAGAGAAGTCTCTGACTGGTTGAGAGTGGTAGTCTCTGTACAAGCAATGGTAGATAGCTGAACTCACTAATATCCCTAGGTCATGGTACTATTTGTATAAGAAAATCCAGCGAGGAGAATACAGTGGAGATGCTTTGGTAATTTATTGAGTTTACCTTGAGCATAACACATAGAAGAAATTTGAGGATACTCGAGGACATTAGAGATCAAAACGAAATGCTCTCACCAGCTCTGAGTCTGCAGCAGGAAAGGAAGACACAGGAACAGAGCACAAGATGTGATGTCACAGAAAGGGAGGAGTAGAACAGAGAGCAAAAGCAATGGAATTTACATAATTCATTAGGAAACCTATAACAAGAGTGACCACAGGGTGGCAGCATTACATAACATGGTTATGATATAATAACACAAATACAGCCATTATCTAAATGAAAGAAAGAAATGCTGGGACAGCACTGCACGGGAAGATCAATGTAGCGTATTTATTTCAACAGTAGATACAAAAGTCTGGTGGAATCTTAAAATCACTTAAATCAGTCCAGAGACGTCAAATTTATTCCACTCATTTCTTTCTGTCCTATTTTGAAGTCGTATATTTTTAGCTTTTAATTTTTTGCACTCAGGTTAATATATAAAATCTTTTTAACTTTATTTATGTAAATGTTCTTGCATCGATATGCTTAATTAATTAGATGGAATTAATTTCATTTGCATATTTAGCGCATCTTATATTTGTGTATAATTTTCCTCATTAAGTGCAGCATAAGTAATTATGCAGAAGGGGAATTGACAACAAATTACTGTACTTAGAATTGTCTTACTTGTACATCTTCTAAATATATGTTGACAATTTAATGAGGATTGATTAGGCAATGTTCCAGTTGTGATTCTATGGGAAAAATGATGTGCTACTACTACAGGAACAGACCATTGCCTCCATATACATTCAGTGGTTTTCTTCCGGCCAATTCTTGGCATATTTGCCGCGTTGCGGCCAAATCTCTACCGGTCCCCATTATAGTTAATGGGCCCGGACGGCAAGATTGAGGCTTCTGGCAATTCAGGGATGCAGAAAGATCCTAAGCTCTAGCCTTATGTATCATCACAATGAAGGACATCTTATCTGAAGAGTGACTGATTCTGGAAATGGACCTCAAAATCAATTCAAGTCATCATCATTTTGAATGTATGACTGTTATCTGATACAGTAGTGTTTTGGACACCAAAGATGCTACAACTTGACAGAAGCTTCACATTGCTATGCCTTCACATTACTATGCCCGTCATACTCATATCTACAGCTAATCTGAGTATGGATTCATATATCTGTTGTATTATACAATGTGAATAATAGATTCATAACAGAACCAAAATGTTGAAGAGCCAAATTTCCAAAAGATTATATCAGAAACTTACCCTGCCACAATCCTGCATTGGCTGCGTCTCTGCCCAGCACCCACCACTTCAGTCAGTGCATCGGTTTTGGGGAAGATCAGGAATGGCAAGTGTGTCAGGCATGAGAGGGTTGCCATGCTGACTAGCCTAGCTCTGGCTGATTGACCTATGAGTGAGCCTGGATGCTAAGCCAGGCGGGTTCCTGGTTCCTAGCTCAGTGTCCAATGCCTAAGCTAGGCAAGGTATTTAAGACAGCCACTTACTGTTGTTAGTGCCTCTGATTCATTTGACTCAAGTTTTTTCTCTGCACTTTGAGCAGCATTGCATTCCTGTTGGACCTTACTACCGGTTTTTTTCGCCCTATAAGACGCACCTAGGTTTTAGAGGGGGAAAATAAGAAAACAATATTTTTCATTACACCTCAGGTCAGACCACCAATCAGACCCCCAATGTTAATAAGACCCCAATAAGACCTCAGATCAGACCCCCATGCCTGATATCAGTCTTCCATGCCTCTAATCAGCCCCCAGCCATATATGTAATCAGCAGCCCCCAGCCATATATGTAATCAGCAGCCCCCAGCCATATGTAATCAGCAGCCCCCAGCTATATATGTATTTAGCAGCCCCAGCCATATATGTAGTCAGCAGCCCCAGCCACATATGTAATCAGCAGCCCCCAGCCATATATGTAATCAGCAGCCCCCAGCCATATATGTAATCAGCAGCCCCCCGTCATATATGTAATCAGCAGCCCCAGCCATATATGTAATCAGCCGCCCCCAGCCATATATGTAAACAGCAGCCCCCAGCCATATATGCAATCAGCAGCCCCCAGCCATATATGTAATCAGCAGCCCCCAGCCATATATGTAATCAGGAATCCCCAGCCATATATATAATCAGCAGCCCCCAGCCATATATGTAATCAGCAGCCCCCAGCCATATATGTAATCAGCAGTCCCAGCCATGTATGTAATCAGCAGCCCCCAGCCATATATGTAATCAGCAGCCCCCAGCCATATATGTAATCAGCAGCCCCCAGCCATATATGTAATCAGCAGCCCCCAGCCATATGTAATCAGCAGCCCCCAGCCATATGTAATCAGCAGCCCCCAGCCATATATGTAATCAGCAGCCCCCAGCCATATATGTAATCAGCAGTCCCAGCCATATATGTATTTAGCAGCCCCCAGCCATATATGTAATCAGCAGCCCCCAGCCATATATGTAATCAGCAGCCCCCAGCCATATGTAATCAGCAGCCCCCAGCCATATATGTATTTAGCAGCCCCCAGCCATATATGTAATCAGCAGCCCCCAGCCATATATGTAATCAGAAGCCCCCGGCCATATATGTATTTAGCAGCCCCCAGCCATATATGTATTTAGCAGCCCCCAGCCATATACAGACGTGGACAAAATTGTTGGTATCCTTTGGTCAATGAAAGAAAAAGTCACAATGGTCACAGAAATAACTTTAATCTGACAAAAGTAATAATAAATTAAAATTCTATAAATGTTAACCAATGAAAGTCAGACATTGTTTTTCAACCATGCTTCAACAGAATTATGTAAAAAAATAAACTCATGAAACAGGCATGGACAAAAATGATGGTACCCCTAGAAAACACAGAACATAATGTGACCAAAGGGACATGTTAATTCAAGGTGTGTCCACTAATTAGCATCACAGGTGTCTACAACCTTGTAATCAGCCATTGGGCCTATATATATGGCTCCAGGTAATCACTGTGTTGTTTGGTGATATGGTGTGTACCACACTCGACATGGACCAGAGGAAGCAAAGGAAAGAGCTGTCTCAAGAGATCAGAAAGAAAATTATAGACAAGCATGTTAAAGGTAAAGGCTATAAGACCATCTCCAAGCAACTAGATGTTCCTGTGAGTACAGTTGCACATATTATTCATAAGTTTAAGATCCATGGGACTGTAGCCAACCTCCCTGGACGTGGCCGCAGGAGGAAAATTGATGACAAATCTAAGAGACGGATAATCCGAATGGTAACAAAAGAGCCTAGAAAGACTTCTAAAGAGATTCAAGGTGAACTTCATGCTCAAGGAACATCAGTGTCAGATCGCACCATCCGTCGTTGTTTGAGCCAAAGTGGACTACATGGGAGACGACCAAGGAGGACACCATTGTTGAAAACGAATCATAAAAAAGCAAGACTGGAATATGCCAAACTACATGTTGACAAGCCACAAAGCTTCTGGGAGAATGTCCTGTGGACAGATGAGACAAAAATCGAAGTTTTTGCCAAGGCACATCAGCTGTATGTTCACAGACGAAAAAATGAAGCATATCAAGAAAAGAACACTGTCCCTACTGTGAAACATGGAGGAGGCTCTGTTATGTTCTGGGGCTGCTTTGCTGCGTCTGGCACAGGGTGTCTTGAATCTGTGCAGGGTACAATGAAATCTCAAGACTATCAAGGAATTCTAGAGAGAAATGTACTAGCCAGTGTCAGAAAGCTTGGTCTCAGTCGCAGGTCATGGGTCTTGCAACAGGACAATGACCCAAAACACACCGCTAAAAACACCCAAGAATGGCTAAGAGGAAAAAATTGGACTATTCTAAAGTGGCCTTCTATGAGCCCTGACCTCAATCCTATTGAGCATCTTTGGAAGGAGCTGAAACATGCAGTCTGGAAAAGGCACCCTTCAAACCGGACACAACTGGAGCAGTTTGCTCATGAGGAGTGGGCCAAAATACCTGCTGAGAGGTGCAGATGTCTCATTGACAGTTACAGGAAGCGTTTGATTGCAGTGATTGCCTCAAAAGGTTGCGCAACAAAATATTAAGTTAGGGGTACCATCATTTTTGTCCATGCCTGTTTCATGAGTTAATTTTTTTACATAATTCTGTTGAAGCATGGTTGAAAAACAATGTCTGACTTTCATTGGTTAACATTTATAGAATTTTAATTTATTATTACTTTTGTCAGATTAAAGTTATTTCTGTGACCATTGTGACTTTTTCTTTCATTGACCAAAGGGTACCAACAATTTTGTCCACGTCTGTATGTAGTCAGCAGCCCCAGCTATATATGTAATCAGCAGCCCCCAGCCATATATGTAATCAGCAGCCCCCAGCCATATATGTAATCAGCAGCCCCCAGCCATACAGGTCCTTCTCAAAAAATTACCATATTGTGATAAAGTTCATTATTTTCTGTAATGTACTGATAAACATTAGACTTTCATATATTTTAGATTCATTACACACAACTGAAGTAGTTCAAGCCTTTTATTGTTTTAATATTGATGATTTTGGCATACAGCTCATGAAAACCCCAAATTCCTATCTAAAACAATTTGCATATTTCATCCGACCAATAAAAGAAAAGTGTTTTTAATACAAAAAAAGTCAACCTTCAAATAATTATGTTCAGTTATGCACTCAATACTTGGTCGGGAATCCTTTTGCAGAAATGACTGCTTCAATGCGGCGTGGCATGGAGGCAATCAGCCTGTGGCACTGCTGAGGTGTTATGGAGGCCCAGGATGCTTCGATAGCGGCCTTAAGCTCATCCAGAGTGTTGGGTCTTGCGTCTCTCAACTTTCTCTTCCCAATATCCCACAGATTCTCTATGGGGGTCAGGTCAGGAGAGTTGGCAGGCCAATTGAGCACAGTAATACCATGGTCGGTAAACCATTTACCAGTGGTTTTGGCACTGTGAGCAGGTGCCAGGTCGTGCTGAAAAATGAAATCTTCATCTCCATAAAGCTTTTCAGCAGATGGAAGCATGAAGTGCTCCAAAATCTCCTGATAGCTAGCTGCATTGACCCTGCCCTTGATAAAACACAGTGGACCAACACCAGCAGCTGACATGGCACCCCAGACCATCACTGACTGTGGGTACTTGACACTGGACTTCAGGCATTTTGGCATTTCCCTCTCCCCAGTCTTCCTCCAGACTCTGGCACCTTGATTTCCGAATGACATGCAAAATTTGCTTTCATCCGAAAAAAGTACTTTGGACCACTGAGCAACAGTCCAGTGCTGCTTCTCTGTAGCCCAGGTCAGGCGCTTCTGCCGCTGTTTCTAGTTCAAAAGTGGCTTGACCTGGGGAATGCGGCACCTGTAGCCCATTTCCTGCACACGCCTGTACACAGTGGCTCTGGATGTTTCTACTCCAGACTCGGTCCACTGCTTCCGCAGGTCTCCCAAGGTCTGGAATCAGTCCTTCTCCACAATCTTCCTCAGGGTCCGGTCACCTCTTCTCGTTGTGCAGCGTTTTCTGCCACACTTTTTCCTTCCCACAGACTTCCCACTGAGGTGCCTTGATACAGCACTCTGGGAACAGCCTATTCGTTCAGAAATTTCTTTCTGCGTCTTACCCTCTTGCTTGAGGGTGTCAATCATGGCCTTCTGGACAGCAGTCAAGTCGGCAGTCTTACCCATGATTGCGGTTTTGAGTAATGAACCAGGCTGGGAGTTTTTAAAAGCCTCAGGAATCTTTTGCAGATGTTTAGAGTTAATTAGTTAATTCAGATGATTAGGTTAATAGCTCGTTTAGAGAACCTTTTCATGATATGCTAATTTTTTTAGATAGGAATTTGGGGTTTTCATGAGCTGTATGCCAAAATCATCAATATTAAAACAATAAAAGGCTTGAACTACTTCAGTTGTGTGTAATGAATCTAAAATATATGAAAGTCTAATGTTTATCAGTACATTACAGAAAATAATGAACTTTATCACAATATGCAAATTTTTTTAGAAGGACCTGTATATGTAATCAGAGCCTTCATCGCTTCCTGGTCCTCCAGTACTAATGAGCGCTTCCATAATGGGACCTTATATGCTCTGGTGAATACCTAGGGTTAGATTTAGCTCTACTAACCACAGTGGTGTAGGAGGATATATAACAAATTTTGAGTTTGTTGGCTGTGGTACCCAGAAAGGGTCTTCTGTATATTTTCTTACAACTCTTTCAAAACAGATTATCTCAATAACTAGGACACCATAAAAAGGAATAGAATGAAAGTATTTAGTTTCTTGTAAAATAGCCCAAGAAATTGTTTGCTGAAACTGATGTGTAACGGTCACGTCCACACACACAGGGGGGAGGATAGTGACCACTCGCCCTGCCTACTTGCCTCACGAGTCCTGATGACAGGGGACAACTGGACGGCAGTCCCTAACTTATAATATGTGCAGGGAAGACAGACGAGACAAATAACGGATAGTGAACGGACCGGGTCAAAACCAAGAGAGCTACGCAGTACAGAGGGATAAGCAAAGAATGGTCAGGTGGAAGCCAAGGTCAAAATACCAGGAGAGATGCGCAGTACAGCAGGAGCAGGCAAAGGATCGTCAGGGAACAGGATCAGGTAAGCATACAGGTATCCAACAAATCGCCAGGAACCTAAAATCAACAGGCAACCTGTGGCCAGCAGGCTGCCTGTTAAATACTAGCTAGCTGGGGTCATGTGACGTGGCCAGCGTCACATGACCCGCAGCAGGAAGTACAGCTGAGTACCGAGTGCCCAGCTGGGTGCTCAGACCTCGCCTGGTTGCTGGGGGAACTGGGGACGCCTGCCGCACAGAGGAGACATGCACGGCTGGCCGTCCCGCCCCCTATCACCAAAGAGACGAGGACGCTGAGCGCGTCCTCGCTCCTGCACAGAAACGGGACGCCGGCGGCGCTGAGAAGATTGAGCACCTCGGCGTCTCATTACATGATGTTTCAGGTTTTAGTCTCTCTTGCCTCCCGTCATTTTCCATTTTGTGTCTTGTTTTTAACTCCCTGCCTTCCAAAAGCCGTACTATTTTTATTTTTTCCATTCACATAACCAAATGAGGGCTTGCTTTATTGTGGTACAAGTTGTCTTTCTAATGGCACCATTAAATCTTCCATACAATGTATTGGAAATCTGGAAAAAAAATATATGGGGCGTAACTAGTAAAAATGCAATTACAACATTGTTTTATGGGTTTTGTTTTCATGGAATTCACTGTGCAGTAAAAAATTACGTTATGTTACCTTTATTCTGCGCGTCAGTACGAAATTACAGAAAAACAAAATTTATATAGTTTTGAAGATTTTAAGACATAACTTTTTTATATCAGCATCTATGGAGTTGTGTGAAGCTCTTCAATTCCAGGACAAGCTGTGGTCTTTTTGGATACCATTTTAGGGTATGTACATGTATGATTTTTTTGAACACTTTATATAAAAAAATTTCAGGAGGCAAAGAAACTAAGCAACAGTCATTCGTGCATTCTGATTTTTTTCCACTATTCTGTTCACTGCATGGAATAAATGCATTTATCGTTATATAGTTTGGGCATTTTGGATGCAGTGATACCAACAGTGTTTATATTTTTTGCAAAATGGGAAAAGGGGTTAACTTGAATTTTTAGTTATTTATGTTTATTTCTATTTTTTAAAAGGGGATGCAAATGAGCTCTTAAAGGGATTCTGTCACGAGATTTGAGGCCTATAACCTAAACATATGGCCAGGTCCCTACTAATACGCTGAATCCGAAACTGACCTTATTAAATGTGCCTGTGGCTCTATTAGCACATAAAACAGGTTTTTATAACCTGTCATTCACCTACCTAATGTGCCCAAGGGGACGTCTCTTCATGCAGGGTGTCCGGCTGCAGCCATCTCCGTCTGGTGCCCAGTGCCGCCTTCCCACTAGAAATCGCCGCCCTCCCTTTCAATAGATCCGTCTACCTCACCTCAGCGCCACCTCCCTCACCTCAGCGCCGCCTCCGAAATCGTCCGCTCTCCTCAGCCAGATCCCGCGCGTGCGCACTAGGTATAACCTGATGCGCCCGTGCGGACTCCTGGCAGCGGCCTCGTTGAGCGAAGTGCACATGCGCTGGCCGGCGCACTTTGCTCAAACCTGCCTTGACCGCCCTATTGCAGCCATCCTCTCACAGCCGCACGGGATCTGGCTGAGGAGAGTGGACGATTTCGGAGGCGGCGCTGAGGTGAGGTAGGCGGCTCTATTGAAAGGGAGGGCGGCGATTTCTAGTGGGAAGGCGGCGCTGGGCACCAGACGGAGATGGCTGCAGCCGGACACCCTGCATGAAGAGACGTCCCCTTGGGCACATTAGGTACGTGAATGACAGGTTATAAAAACCTGTTTTATATGCTAATAGAGCCACAGGCACATTTAATAAGGTCAGTTTCGGATTCAGCGTATTAGTAGGGACCTGGCCATATGTTTAGGTTATAGGCCTCAAATCTCGTGACAGAATCCCTTTAACAAGCTCTGCCTCATATGCCACCAGATGTAAGGCAGCTATCCTATAAGCCTCCTCATGCCGATTAATGCGCTTTCCGTAAGGAGAGATAGTATCCCCCCAAATCCTCACCTACGCTTCTCACCCATGTAAGCCAGTACTTTCTGCTCTGCACTGATGAGGGGCAATCACCCCGAAACAACTGCCTGCAGATGAGATGCTGGCTTATTTATTCATTGCTTACTTCCAGGGTATAAAAATCTGTTCTGCTCATATGAGAGACACCCAGGTGCAAGGCACAAATAAGCCATCAACACATGAAGTTTCCATTTAAATGACTGCAAGCAGAGATCTTGAAAGCCATGAGAATTTTTTTTTAAAAATTGTACTGGACAACTACAGTGGATATAAAAAGTCTACACACCCCTGTTAAAATGTCAGGTTTCTGTCATGTAAAAAAATAAGACAAACAGAACTTTTTCCACCTTTAATGTGACCTATAAACTGTACCACTCAATTGAAAAACAAACTGATATCTTTTGGGCAGAGGGAGGAAAAAAAATCTAAAAATAAAATAATGTGTGTGCACACCCCAAAACTACCTTGAAGCACCTTTTGATTTTATTACAGCACTCAGTCTTTTTGGGTATGAGTCTATCAGCATGGCACATTTTGACATGGCAAGATTTGCCTACTCTTCTTTGCAAAAACACTCCAAATCTGTCAGATTGCGAGGGCATCTCCTGTGCACAGCCCTCTTCAGATCACCCCACAGATTTTCAATCGGATTCAGGTCTGGGCTCTGGCTGGGCCATTCCAAAACTTTAATCTTCTTCTGGTGAAGCCATTCCTTTGTTGATTTGGATGTATGCTTTGGGTCGTTGTCATGCTGAAAGATGAAGTTCCTCTTCATGTTCAGCTTTCTAACAGAAGCCTGAAGGTTTTGTGCCAATATTGACTGGTATTTGGAACTGGTCATAATTCCCTCTAGCTTAACTAAGGCCCCAGTTCCAGCTGAAGAAAAACAGCCCCAAAGCATGATGCTGCCACCACTATGCTTCACTGTGGGTATGGTGTTCTTTTGGTGATGTGCAGTGTTGTTTTTGGCGCCAAACATATCTTTTGGAATTATGGCCAAAAAGTTCAACCTTGGTTTCATCAGACCATAACACCTTTTCCCACATGCTTTTGGGAGACTTCAGATGTGTTTTTGCAAAATGTAGCCTGGCTTCGATGTTTTCCTTCGTAAAAAAAAAAGGCTTTTGTCTTGTGACTCTACCCCATAGCCCAGACATATGAAGAATATGAGAGATTGTTGTCACATGTACCACACAGCCAGTACTTGCCAGATATTCCTGCAGCTCCTTTAATGTTGCTGTAGGCCTCTTGGTAACCTCCCAGACCAGTTTTCTTCTCGTCTTTTCATTAATTTTGGAGGGACGTCCAGTTCTTGGTAATGTCACTGTTGTGCCATCTTTTCTCCACTTGATGATGACTGCCTTCACTGTGCTCCATGGTATATCTAATGCCTTGGAAATTATTCTGTACCCTTCTCCTGACTGATACCTTTTAACAATGAGATCCCTCTGATGCTTTGGAAGCTCTCTGTGGACCATGGCTTTTGCTGTGGGATGCGACTAAGAAAATTTCAGGAAAGACCAACTAGAGCAGCTGAACTTTATTTGGGGTTAATCAGAGGTACTTTAAATGATGGCAGGTGTATGCTGACTCCTATTTAACAGGATTTTGAATCTGATTGCTTAATTCTGAACACAGCTACATCCCCAGTTATAAGAGGGTGTGCACACTTATGCAACCACATTATTTTAGTTTTTTTTTCTTTCCTCCACCTAAAAGATTTCAGTTTGTTTTTCAATTGAGTGGTACAGTTTATAGGTCACATTAAAGGTGGAAAAAGTTCTGAAATGATTCATCTTTGTCTCATTTCTTGACATCACAGAAACCTGACATTTTAACAGAGGTGTGTAGACTTTTTATATCCACTGTATATCGCATTAATTCTACATTTAATTGTCTCTATTTGCTGAACACGTAAAATCTTATTTTTAGAACTGGCCAAGTGTAAGGTGTTACATATTAATACAAATTCTTAATAATCAGAAGAATAATGAAAGGGATTATATGGGGTTAGGGGAAAAGGGTCTACTTTCTTTTCCAGAATATCGCCACTCTTTGCCTATGGATTCTGTCTAGTATTACAGCTCAGCCCCATACTGTTTTTTTAAAAGCAGTGGTGTCAGTTCTACCATCCAACAAAGTATCAATGTCCGATATTGCAAACTGTGCTGGTCTTGTATTACGATACTATTGTACATACAAGCTGGATACTTCTTACCAGACCCTGTAGTCTTCCTGCGCTTATCGCGCTCGCTTCACCGTCCGGGAAATCTTTGTGCATGCACTTCTGTATCTTCCCCACGCCGGACCTCGAGCTAGGTTTAATGTTCTAATAATATGCTCGGAGTATGCTGGTAACATTTATCAGATATGATCAATCACTTTTACCGTTTTGCCTGACGCATTTCGGAGCCCAGTGTTCCTTCCTCAGTGGCATTCCGCATGTAGGAACACTAAGATAAAAAAAGGGACTGGGACTTTTACATTATTATACAATGTTGTTTATGATTTTTATGTTTTTTTGTAAATGTATGCTTTATAAAAGGGAGAGACACCGCGCTGAGCCTAATTCACCTGACCCTTATTAACCTCTTGTTCCGATCGTGTAAAGCCTATCCACCTCAGTTTTCAAAAAACAGGATTACCTTGGTTCTGATGTGTGGGATTAGGGGACCACCTTCTCGGGCGTTCCGGTATGCACGTTTTCTTCTGCACAGAGGTAAATAGCAGGTAGAAATAGGCTGTATGGAGTTCGCCCCGGCCGGTAGCGAGACTCCGTTTGTACTTACGCTCACGCTCACAAGAGGAGCTGGTGACGTCACCTGTTGAGCTACGGGCTGCTGTTAGCACCAAAAAACCTAATCCTAATCCCACACATCAGAACCAAGGTAATCCTGTTTTTTAAAAACTGAGGTGGATAGGCTTTACACGATCGGAACAAGAGGTAATAAGGGTCAGGTGAATTAGGCTCAGCGCGGTGTCTCTCCCTTTTATAAAGCATGTGTTTAACCCTTTCATAACAGCTATTGCGGAGCTGTTTCTGACACTGCTGCTTTAACACTGTAATCAGCGCCGGTGGTATATCTTTGTATTGCTAAGTTTTTTTGTAAATGTATTTCAAACTTGTATTAAAACATGGAATGTGCTCATGAATATCCCTCTATTCATGTCAGCAGCAGTATGTGCTGCAGATCTTCATTTTTAGTATAACTAAGGCCAAGTTCACACTCAATTTATTTGGTCAGTTTTTTCCATCAGTAATTGTTAGCTAAAACCAGGTGTGGGTCAAAAACACAGAACAGGAGGAAATCTTTACATTATACCTTATCTCTGAGTAGGCTTCACTACTGGTTTTGGCTCACAATCACTGATGAAAATAGCTGACCAAATAACTGAGTTGTGACCTCGGCCTGTGTTGCAGCTGTTTTTTTTTAGGTTCTGGAGAACTGTTTTGGTCACTGGGTCCCCCACCTGAGTTCAAGTGTGCCTTCTCACATTTCTATAATATCTCCATGATGTTTTCAATAACATAACTTAAAGGGGTTTTCCAGGTGTTCAATACTGATGACTAGAGATGAGCGAATTTTTCAAAAATTCTATTCGCCTGTTCACTGAATTTTTTTGGAAAATTCAGTTCGATCCAAATAAATTTGTGGCGAATTGCGTTAAAAACTACTATTTCCTGGCTGAACAGAGACATTATAGTGGTGTAGAACACTGTGCCTTGCAGTAACACGCATAAGGAGTCTGCTTTGTGTTATGCAAGTGGGTGTGGACCCACTGCACCACTGACTGGGTATACTCTGGAGGGGCATAACTAAGCCACTACCTGGTCTTCACTAGAGCCTCTGATGGTGAGGATAGGCCTGGGCCATTAGGGTAGTTGTTAGGGGCTACTCCAGAGCAGTCCCCGAGTCAGTGGCAGCTGACCAGGGGGTCAGAGTACTCGGTGCAAGCACCGAGGGGACTTGCGCGGCCAGGAGGTTCCGGGTCTGGACAGGCGACAATCAATCAAAGTCAGTAAACAAACTCCAAGGTCAGGGGCAGGCGGCAAACAGGCAAAGTCCAGGAGTTCAATAAGCAAGGTCAAGTACACAGCGAAGCAGACAAGAGAGACACCTTAGCACTTGGAGATAGACAAGTTAAAACCATGAGGTTGCTCAGGCGTCTTCCTGTGGTAGGAAGCGCCTTTACATGGCTGGTGAGACAGAGGGCATGTATGCAAGTTCAAACACCAGTAGAAGTCTCCAGCAGGAATGAAACTCTGGCATGGAACACAGATACCATAGTTAAGCTATCTGTGGCAGGCGCAGCACTATGAAGTGCCTTTTGCACTGTGGCATTAGAAGAATTCCGATATCTCTTACTTTTAGTCTAACCAGACTGTCTGTTACTCTTTAATTCCTCTAGTGCCGTTTTATGGAAACAATAGGTTTAAAGAGCACATCAAATGCTTGAAATAACTTCTTTATTAACTTCAAGTTTTCTTCATAAAACACTGCCACCTCCACAGCAGATAGTCCATGTACAAAACACGTGTTGAAAAGATATCACAAAATGGCGGTATGCATAAGATGGTGGTTTAACTGTTCAATCTTGTCATTCAACATAAAGTGGTGGATATATTTCTCTCTTCAGTATCTGTACTCTTAAGTTATTTAAGCACTTAATGATCTCTCTGAGAGGTATATCTAAGGTCTAACTAATAGTTCACTTGCTGAATTTAGTCGCAATTTGCAGTATGCAGTTAGCAGTAACTATTTGCAGATTGGTTGAGTATGATCTGGTATGGTTGTATGCAATTTGGATTGCAATATGGAATTTGGATTTGGATTGTGAACTTTGTAGTTTGCAATTGGTGGAACTGTAAGTAAACATACATATAACTGGTTCAGTATACAGTTCTAATCACTATTAACAGTAGGAACATTATCTAACTGTTTTAATTACCTATTTTGGCCTCTCTGCTTCCATAAAACACAGCTCTTAGTGGAGTGAATGTCTGTTCAGCTTCTCTCCTCTGGTGTAATGATTCTAGCAGCTAGGGTAGCTGCTAGGGTAATTTCCCCACACAGGATGTGTGTAAGGCTGGCTGTGACTGGTCGAAACTCCTGCTGTGTGTGAAGCTGGCTGTGATTGGTCAAGACTCCTGCCCAGCAACAACAGTTTAACTCTCTGCTTTCTGTTGTTTCTGCTGTGTCATTGAGCTTACCTTACATTATATAATGAATCTTAAAGGCATATTATCTTTTCTGCTTCTGTGAATACAATATATATAACAGTTATATGACATCCAAACATGAAGTCACTGTAAATAACTCTGCTTTTGTCTTTAACACACAAACATAGGAAAAGTATTAAGGTTATTGGCAGGTTTAGCTGTATAAACATATAACCTATATTAGCAACCTAGGACAGGTCTTAGCTGGCCAGCTACACTATCTGCTGCCCACGCTTGTCAGCGCGGTGCATGGCGGCAGGGAAAGAGGGAGCCCGTATGACAAAATTATGTGAGTCTGTATGACATGCAGATGACAGGCGTCGCACTTAGAATCACTGCCACTTCACTTATTTGGGCAGTCACGGGACCAAAACTGACCAAAAAACTCAAGTATGAACTCGATGTTAGCGCCAAGAAGAAGCGCACTCCTTTTACACTATCGTCAGCTAATTCCACATACAGTGCTGCCCATAATTATTCATACCCCTGGCAAATTTTGACTCAAAGTTACTTTTATTCAACCAGCAAGTAATTTTTTGACGGGAAATGACATACAGTACAGACCAAACGTTTTGACACACCTTCTCATTCAAAGAGTTTTCTTTATTTATTATTTATTTCTTTATTTTCTTTATTTTCATGACTATGAAAATTGTAGATTCACACTGAAGGCATCAAAACTATGAATTAACACATGTGGAACTATATACATAACAAAAAAGTGTGAAACAACTGAAAATATGTCATATTCTAGGTTCTTCAAAGTAGCCACCTTTTGCTTTGATTACTGCTTTGCACACTCTGGCACCAGTGGACATTTCAGCATGACAATGACACAAAACACACAGCAAAAGTGGTGAAGAAATGGTTAGCAGACAACAACATTAACGTTTTGGAGTGGCCCAGCCAGAGTCCAGACTTGAATCCTATTGAGAATCTGTGGAGGAAGCTAAAGATCAGGGTGATGGCAAGAAGACCCTCCAACCTGAAAGATTTGGAGCTTATTGCTAAAGATGAATGGGCAAAAATACCTGTGGAGACATGCAAAAAGCTGGTCTGCAATTATAGGAAGCGTTTAATTACTGTAATAGCCAATAAAGGCTTTTCTATTGATTATTGAGAAGGGTATGAATCATTTTGGACTGGACACTTTTTGCTCAAATGTAAATAAAAGCTAAGAAATGTTTTTTTTCCCACAATAATGCCTCTTGTACACCGTCTTATTATCTTTTAGGAGACACATATGTCATTTCCCGTCAAAAAATTACTTGCTGGTTGAATAAAAGTAACTTTAAGTCAAAATCGTAGATGTCAGCATTGTAGATTGTCAGCACTGTAGATGTCTACAGAACCTGTTCTATTAAAAGCTTATACAAATAGAGCCCCCCGATAGAGTGGAGAGAGTGTCAGCAGTAGGTTTGTGTGGACGTCACTGATTATTTTGCCCTTCCTCTGATCTGTCATAACAATAACCCACAAAAAACGGCTCCCGTCTGTGGAGCATCCCCCTTCACTCGGTCAGCATTTGGTCAGTAATCCATCAGTATTGCTAATGCCAAAAAAACAGGAGTGGATCCAAAACAGAGATAACAAGTTAACAAAATATTTGAAAGTCTTCTTTGTTTTGTACCCACTCCTGCTTTTGGCTACCAAATCACACCAAATCAAATCTATAGAACCTGTTCTATTAAACGCTTATACAAGTAGAGCTCCCCCGACAGAGTGGAGAGGGTGTCAGCAATAAGTCTGTGTTGACGTCACTGATTAATTTTCCCCATTCTCTGATCCATCAGAACAATTACTCAGAAAAAATTGATCCTGTCTGTGGAGCATACGCCTTTATTCGGTCAGCATTTGCTAAAGAATCCATCAGTATTGCTAAAGGCAAAAGAAAACGGAGTGGATCTAAAACAGAGATGACACGTAAATGGAATTTTTGCATGTCTTCTGTGTTTTCTACCCACTCCTGCTTTTGGCTACAAAATCATAAGCCAATTCTGATGGGACCATACAGGCCTTACAGCTACTACACAGACAGGATACGTTGTGTGTCTCATTTTACCTTCCTTCTGACAGATCAGAGGATGGGCCAGTGTCCCAGTCATGAAGTAGGGAGGGTGGGAACAGCATGAGAAGTCCACAGAGTGGCCCTATGACATAGTGGTAAGGTGAAAGCAGCCAGGGGAGACCACAGAGTGGCCCAATGACAGAGTTTGTAGGAGGTGGCAGCATCAGGAAGCCACAGAGTGGCACAAAGACAGAGTGTGGAGGTGGCGGCAGCATCAAGAGGCCACAGAGTGGCAAGGTGACATAGTGTGGATGTGGCGGCAGCATCAGGAAGCCACAGAGTGGCAAGGTGACATAGTGTGGAGGTGGCAGCCACATGAGGAGACCACAGAGAGGCAAGGTGACATAGTGGTGAGGTGGAAGCAGCATTAGGAGACCACAGTGTGGCCTAATCACAGAGTCTGTAGGTCGTAGCAGCATCAGGAGGCCACAGAGTGGCACAATGACATAGTATGGAGGTGGCAGCAGCATCGGGAGGCCACAGAGTAGCAAGCTGACATAGAGTTGATGTAGGAGCAGCAGGAGGAGACCACAGAATGGCAAGGAGACATAGTGTTGAGGTGGGTGGCAATACCAGTACCCGCTGAAGATGGTGGGTGAAAGAAGGAGCACTTGGCATCAGATGTGTGGTATCAGGTGGGTGAGACAGGTAGCCAGAAGAAACCAGTCGCTTTTGTCAAGGTGCTTGTGTGGCACCATGGATTATCTAGTCTGATGCATCAGGAATTGGTGGGTGAAAATACTGGCTGATCCACGCCTGATTTATCTTGACAAAGGTCAGTCTCTCCACATTTTAGGTGGAAAGGTGAGTTCTTCTTGGGGTAACTATGGCCCCGCCGCACTAAACACCCGCTCTGATGCCACACTACTGGCTGGGCAGGAAAGCTTTTCCAGGGCAAACTCGGACAGTTTCGGGCCACAAATCCAGTTTGGCTGCCCAGTAGTCCAGCGGATCTTCAAGGTCAGCTGGCAGGGTACACTCCACGTATGCCACCACCTGCTGGTTCAGGTTCTGCTCTATGTCTAGCTGCTGTTGAGTAGTTTCTTCACTATGCAGGTGAAGAAAGCTGCTCATCAGCGACTGTAGACTCAGGCTGTTGCTGATGGAGCTAGCACTGTTCCTGCCACCCCACCCCTCCCCAGCAGCCATGGCAGTGGAACATGAGCACAAAGGCCCTTCCCCCCCCAGTAAGACCTGCGAGAGGATGGACGATGGCGCAGATAGGCAGTGGCACAACTGACTACATAGGATGTCTCTATAGTAGTACAGTTTGTCATCCCTCTCAGCGGGTGTGAAAAAGGCCCTCATTTTGGACCGGTAGTGAGGATCCAACAAGGTGGAGAGCCAGAAGTCATCCCTCTGCCGAATGGTGACAATTCGGCTGTCACCACCCAAGCAAGTGAGCATGCAGCAGGCCATTGTGCAAGTGACTCTATCTCCACTGCATACTGCCACAGTGTGTCTTGGTCCTCTGCCTCATCTTCCTCATCGCCCTGTAGCTCCTCTGGCTGCTCCTCCTCTCCTGTCAGCTATGTAGCAAAACCACCTATTTCGTTAGACATTGCTTGTGCTCCAATGTCCTCCTCCTCCTCCAGTTCAGCCCCCACAGGGCTCATGTGGCCGTGAGATCTAGGCGCAATGTCTCCAGTCCCCTGACCAGCCATATTTACCAGCATCTGTTCCAGGATTTACATTGTAAATCCCGTTGTCCTGGTGACTGACAAATAACGTGGCCTCCTCAAAGGGCCTGTGAAAACGGAAGGTGTCATGCATGAGCTGCCACTGGCTGACATCGAAGTTACAAGGGGAGTACTCCTGTCCGCTTGGATCATCAGGAAATTGTTGATGGCCTTTCTTTGTTCGTACAGTCGGTCCAACATAGGGAGGGTGCAGTAAAGGACATGTATTGTCCCGGACCGTAGTTACAGTGTTATGCAAGCGGGTGTGGACCCACTGCGCCACTGACTGGGTATACTCTGGAGGGGCGTAACTAAGCCGCTACCTGGTCTTCACTGGAGCCTCTGATGGTAAGGATAGGCTTGGGCCGTTAGGGTAGTTGCCAGGGGCTACTTCAGAGCAGTACCCGAGTCAGTGGCAAAGTACTCGGTGCAAGCACCGAGGGGATATTCATGGCCAGGAGGTTCCGGGTCTGGACAGATGGCAATCATTTAAAGTCAATAAGCGAAGTCTGAGGTCAGAGACAGGCGGCAAACAGGCAATCCAGAAGTTTAATAAGCAAGGTCCGGTACACAGCGAAGCAGACACGAGAGACACCTTAGCACTTGGAGATAGACAAGCTAAAACCATGAAGTTGCTCAGGTAGGAAGCGCCTTTAAATACCTGCTGCAATCCAGGAATAGGCTGCTGAGACAGAGGGCGTGTATGTGTAAGAAACAGTCATGTAATGTCTCTAAGTTTCATTATCCTGGTAAACTGTGTTAAAATGTAATGTATAATGCTATTTCAGTAATACAGATAAATGTAAATGCCTGCAGTATTCGTTTGGTCAGTAGATGGCAGCATAGGACCAATTTGCATTGAAGTTTACCATAGAGAAAGTGTATTAATGTGATACTGGCTCTTTAAGGCAGCAGTTAAGTGTTGAAGTGACACGCCCCTTATGATGTCAGCCTGCCTCAGTGTGAGCAGGAAGAAAGAGGAAGAAAGACTGGAACTATAACGGCTGCCATGTTGGCAAAATAGAAAACAAGTTCTGTGCTGTGTAAGACGTGTGTGGAGATACTAAAGGACTTTCCTGTGCAGCCAAGCTGTGTGAACTTCAGTCTAGAGACGGATGGAGTATAAAGGAACCGTGCATTTAGTGAAGCCAAGTTAAAAAGGACTGTGCAGCAACTAACCTGTGGAGCCGACATTGGGCTGAGTGGATTGCCCCAAGCAGTAAAGAGACTCACAGTGCTGTCGAGGTACCGGACAGTAACTGTAAAATTCTGGATTATATTCATCTGGTTTTCCGGCCTGCTGAGGAGGACTTCTTTGTTGCGGATCCTGCGCTGGTTTAAGGAAAAGGACGACATCGGGCCCCACCGTGCACTTCCACAAACTGTAAGAGGTCCACTTGGACCACTGGGATAAGGGGGGTGCGCACCCGCTTGAAAGTTAGGGTCAGTTAGGGATAGTTCCTGGGACTGTTATTTCTTAGTGCCCGCACTGCGAATACGGACACAGCAAAGGTGAAAATTGTTGTGGTATTTGACTTGTATTGTTTATACTGTTTTGAATATTTTGCTTGTCTTTATCTCTGTAACTTCACTGTTAACCGGCTTTTATTAATTTATAGTAAATGCAATTTTCTTAATCTTGACTTCTGCGTACGCACTCTTTTCTGGTTGCGGAGTCAAACCACCTGCCTTGCTCTCGGTTCACATATGTGCTGCTTCATAGGTGGAGAGAGTCACACCTATACAAGTTCAAACACCAGTACAAGGTAGTGTCGCTGGATTCCGGCTGGCAGTTCCGTCGCAATCTGTATGCAAACGGATACCATTTGTAGACGGATCTGGATGCGGATCCGTCTCACAAATGTATTGCAATACCGGATCCGTCTCTCCGGTTGTCATCCAGAGAAACGGATCCGGTATTTATCTTTTTCACATTTTTAAAGGTCTTCGCATGCGCAGACTGCAAAACTGGATGCATTTTTCCAGAACACTTAGGGCCGGATCAGGAATTAATGCATTTCAATGTAAAATAATGCCTTAGCATGCTGCAGTATTTTCTCCGTCCAAAAACCGTACAGTGACTGAACTGAAGACATCCTGATGCATACTGAACGGATTGTTCTCCATTCAGAATGCATTAGGATAAAACTGATAATTTTTTTTCCGGTATTGAGCCCCTAGGACGGAACTCAATACCGGAAAAGAAAAACGGTAGTGTGAAAGTACCCTAAGCTATCGGCTGGACGCGCTTGTCAGAACAGTGCATGGCAAAGAGGGAGCCCGCACCCTTGCCTGCGGTTAGGGGCAGCAGCGCCGGCACGAACCGCTGGGCTAACAGTATACCCCCCTACAACCATCTCCTCAGGCCTAGTCCTGGACGAGAAGTTTTTCAGAACAAGAGGGGCATTGATGTTTTCTCTAGGTTCCCAAGATCTTTCCTCAGGACCAAACCCCTTCCAATCCACAAGAAACAGGGCTTTAACTCTACTCTTCCTCATCCCCAGAATAGCTTTTACCTCATAGATGTTTTCATCACTGACCGCAACAGGAGCTGAAACAGTTTTTTTGACAAAACGATTCATTATGACAGGTTTCAGCAGGGAGACGTGGAAGGAATTTGGTACCCGAAGAGAGCCTGGCAGCTTAAGCTTGTAGGAAACATCAGTAATTTGCTTGAGGATCTCAAATGGAGCAATGAAGCGTGGACCCAATTTGTAATAGGACATCTTAAGCCTAATGTCTTTGGAGGCAAGCCACACTTTATCACCAGGATGGAACGGAGGAGAATCTCTACATTTTTTTTATCAGCAGCCTCCTTCATGCACACGGAAGCCTCTTTCAGAGCTGCCCTGTTCTCCTCCCAGATTTTAGATAACTCTCTTAAAGTTGCAGGGGTACCAGAAGTAGAAGACACCGGGAGTGGGATGTTAGGTTCTTGACCGTAAACAACAAAAATTGTGATTTCTTGGAAGACTCACTGACATGGTTATTATACGAAAACTCAGCCCAAGGTAATAACTCGATCCAGTCATCATGATGGAGGTTGGTGAAATGTCGCAAAAAATTGGTCAGAATTTGATTGACACGTTCAACTTGACCATTAGACTGCAGATGAAAACCTGAAGAGAAATCCAGAGACACATTCGAAAGATTAAAAAGAGCTCTCCATAACTTAGACGTGAACTGCACACCTTTATCTGACACAATACGCTGGGGAAAACCATGGAGGTGAAAAATGTGTTCAATAAATTTTTTCGCCAGCTGAGGAACAGAAGTAAGACCAGGCAGAGGCACTAGTGATAGCCTAGCGGTTAACCCGGCAGTTGGTTTGCGGTGAAATTTGCGCGTTTGCGATCCGCGGGACATGCGAACATATGGCGATGTCTGCGCTCACCATATTCTTTTGCGTTGCGCTGAACTTTGACCCATGACACGTCCATCAGGTGGGACAGGACAGCCAATTGAGACGTTTCAGCACATGGACACACCCCCAACCCTATAACAGAACCCGATTTGGCAGCCATTTTACATTATGTATTTTGCCAGTGTAGGGAGAGGTTGCATTTTGGAGCAGGGACAGGCTGTTAGGAACTTAGGGACACCAGACGCTAGCTAATAAAGCCACAAAAGTCCTTTTAAGGACTGGTAACGTTGTGCTATCGATAGGTGTGATACACAGAGGGGTGTGATATACTTATAATATACTTTCTAAGATAGAAATTATATTATAGTGCAATTGTATGCTTCCAGAAAATACTGATTGAGGCCTGCGATCTATCAGCTTCCACAAAATAGTGATTGAGGTTTTCCATATACCTGCATCCACAAAATTACTGCTTGAGGGTGACATACAAGCTTCAACTAACAACTGATTGAGGCCTGCCATATATCAGCTTCCACAAAATAGTGATAGAGGTTTTCCATATACCTGCATCCACAAAATTACTGCTTGAGGGTGATATACCAGCTTCAACTACCAACTGATTGAGGCCTTCAATATATCAGCTTCCACAAAATAGTGATAGAGGCTTTCCATATACTTACGTCCACAAAATACAGATTGTGGGTTTTGATATACCAGCTTCAACTAACAACTGATTGAGGCCTTCCATATATCAGCTTCCACAAAATAGTGATAGAGGTTTTCCATACAGATTGGGGGTTTTGATATTCCAGCTTTAACTAACAACTGATTGAGGTCTGCCATATATCAGCTTCCACAAAATAGTGATAGAGGTTTTCCATATACCTGCATCCACTAAATTACTGCTTGAGGGTGATATACCAGCTTCAACTAACAACTGATTGAGGCCTTCCATATATCAGCTTCCACAAAATAGTGACAGAGCTTTTTCATATACCTGCTTCCACAAAATTAGTGCTTGAGGGTGATATACCAGCGTCAACTAACAACTGATTGAGGCCTTCCATATATCAGCTTCCACAAAATAGTGATAGGGGTTTTCCATATACTTCCATCCACAAAATTACTGCTTGAGGATGATATACCAGCTTTAACTAACAACTGATTGAGGCCTTCCATACTTTAGCTTCCACAAAATAGTGATAGAGGTTTTCCATATACCTACGTCCACAAAATACAGATTGTGAGTTTTGATATATCTGCTTCAACTATCAACTGATTCAGGCCTACCATATATCATCTTCCACAAAATAGTGATAGAGGTTTTCCATATACCTGCATCCACAAAATTAATGCTTGAGGGTGATATACCTGCTTCAACTAACAACTGATTGAGGCCTTCCATATATCAGCTTCCACAAAATAGTGATAGAGGTTTTCCTTATACCTGCGTCCACAAAATACAGATTGCGGGTTTTGATATACCTGCTTCAACTAACAACTGATTGAGGCCTGCTATATATCAGCTTCCACAAAATAGTGATAGAGGTTTTCCATATACCTGCGTCCACAAAATTACTGCTTGAGGGTGATATACCAGCTTCAACTAACAACTGATTGAGGCCTGCCATATATCAGCTTCCACAAATACTGCTCTTCTCTAGGGACTTTGTCACAGGGTCATTTTGAAAATGACAGGCAGAGGAAGAGGCAGGCCATTCCACAGGGTTGGTAGGGATCAGGCAGGTGCACCAGGCTGGAGCCTAAGTGGGAAGTTGGATAATGTGCGTGCAATTATATCAAAGGAAGCACCAGAGTTGGTTGAGTGGCTCACTCAGCCTTAGGCTTCTGCACCACCCTCCTCATCCTCTGTATCTGCACCCTACTTACTCTCTGCTGTGTGCACCCCCAAAGACACCACCACCATAGACCCTCCATTCGAGTCACAGGAATTATTTTCCTATCCATTCCCAGGCTTTACCGATGCGCAGCCATTCTTGGCATCAGATTAGGAAGAGGAGGTAGCAAAGGCCACCACCCAGCAGTATGACGACAGTACCCAGATCAGCCCAAGGAGGGTGGTTCCCGCTGTTGCTGCCTACTCCGAGATCTCTAACGTCAGTGATGGTGAAGGTGACCATGATGACATGTCGATGGACATCACGTCGGTGCCCACAAGAGAGGAAGAGGAGGGGAGTTTAGAGGGAGAGACGGAGCAGCAGATAGGGAGGAGAAGCAAGCAGAACTCGCAGTGCACAGGAGGCAAAAAGCAGACTGCAAATGTATCTAGAGCAAGCCATCCACTATGCACGGTCACATCTTGCGCTCCCAGGACGCCGATACATGGCTCCGCAGTGTTGGCTTTTTTTTAACGTGTCAGCTGCTGACAATAGTGTTGCCATCTGCAGCCTGTGCTGTCAACGCATAAGTTGCGGTAAGCCCAACACTCACCTAGGGACAACCATCTTAAGAAGGCACCTGGCCTCCCATCACCAAGCCCAGTGGGAGCAACGCCGTCAGAACCCACAAAGCCACACTCCAAGATCTCCACGTACTGACTCTTCTCCTCTCTCCTTCCATTTATTCTTCACTCCACCATCCACCGTGCCCTCGTCGCATTCATCTGGCACAAGGTCCAAATGTTCGAGCATAAAAAAATGATGACGCCGGATAATCCTCTTGCCCAACAGCTGACCGCTGGCTTGTCGTAACTGCTAGCCCGTCAACCAGGGGCATTGCTAGGTTAAAACATTTGGGGCCTGGGCCCCTGATGTTTTGGCCCAGGCCCTGAATGTCCTGGCTGCCTGCTAGATACAACTGTATTGCCATCCACAGGACGGCAATACAATTGAATCTAATGCGGTGGAAGAGCTGAAGGACCTGTGGTGACATAACAGATCATGTGCCCAGTAAAACAGTCAGTGGTTGAGAAGGACCTGCGATGATGTCACCATCATGTGACCAGTGCAGGATAGGGCGGTAGTAAAGAGGGGAAGAAGCTGTGGTGATGTCTGCTACTTTAGGAGAGGTAAGTGAAGGGAGAGGCAGAGCAATGCTGGGAGTTGTGGTTATTTAACTGGAACTGTATGCTAGGGCTGAAGGGAGGGATGTTATTTACATGGAACTGTGTGTTGGAGGTGGTTGGGGAGGGGGTCATGTTATTTACATGGGACTGTATGTTGATAGTGGCTGTAGGTGGGAGTGATGTTATTTACATAGGGCTGTATGTTGGAGAGGGCTGGGGCAGGGTGATGTTATTTACATGGGACTGTATGTTGAAGGCGGCTGTGGTAGGGTATTAAGTTATTTACATGGGACTGTATGTGCGAGGGGGCTGGGCAGGGGGATTGTTTTTTACATGGGACTGTATGTTGGAGGCGGCTGTGGGAGGGAGTGATGTTATTTACATGGGACTGTATATCGGAGGGGGCAGATGGAGGCAGTGATTATTTATCTGGGACTGTATGTTGATGGCGGCTGTGGGAGGGAGTGATGTTATTTACATGGGGCTGAATGTTACAGGGGTCTGAGGGAGGGAGTGATGTTATTTATATGGGATGGAATGTTTAGGGGGTGATGTTTACATGGGACTGCATGTTGGAGGCGCCTGGGGAGGGGGTGGTATTATTTACTTGGGACTGTATGTTGAAGGCGGCTGGGGAGGAGGTGATGTTATTTACATGGGACTGTATTTTGGAGAGGGCTGTAGATCGAGAGGGATGTTATTTACAGGGGACTGTATATTGGAGGGCTGGAGAGAAGGTGTGATGTTATTTACATGGGACTGTATGGTGGAGGGAGGGAAATAGTGTTATTTACATGGGACTGTATGTTGGAGGGGGTGAAGGGAGAGGCTTGATGTTATTTGCATAGGACTGTATTTTGGAGGGGGCAGGAGAGATGGTGTGATGAAGGTTTTTACATGGGACTGAATGGTGGAGGCGGGAATATAACAACAGGATGCACTGCAAACCCAGGGGACATTTTAGGCGTTCTTATTACTACTGAGGGCTCTATAGGAGGGACTTATAGATCTGCCTTATTTCTACTAAGAGCACTATGGGGGCCTTATTACTACTGAGGGGTCTGTAGAGAGTTTTATTACCACTGGGGGAACAATAGGGGGCCTTATTTGTACTGGGGGCTCTGTGAGAGTATTATTAATACTGGAGGGCCCTTCTACTAATGGGGAGCATTATCACATTTGGGGGCACTGTAGGGGGCAGTATTACTATGAGGGGCACTAACTTTTCTTCAGGATAGTATCTGGGGGTATAGGGGGGCACAGTGAGCAGCAGGATGACATTGTTGGGACTCCAGGTTGGGGGATGATGACAGAAATGTGAGGAAGCTAAGGTGTCACACACTGCAGAGACGATGCGGCTGAGAGAAGTTGTACGGACCTGATGACAGAGAAGATCTACATCCGAGGAGACGTCACCTGGAAGGCCCTGGATGTGAGAGGTATGTGCTGCTGTATAGTGATGAGCGGCAGGAGCAATATTCGAATTTGCAATATTTTGGGAATATTTTGTGGAATATTCATCATATATTTGCGAATTCCCGATTATATTCTTGATTGCGAAAATCGGCAATGTATTATTCGCGTAATGCGCCCAAAATACCGGCGTGTGTCACTTATGCAAAATTTTTCAAGCTGGTATAAGTTTCCTGAGACTGGAGAAAATGGTTGGCAAGGCAGAACATTACAATAGCTTTATATGCAGATAGAGTGCTCCAATATATTAGCGCTTGCGAATTTTCGGCAATTAACCATGCGCATATTTTTTTGCAATACCTGCAACTTGTGACATCACAGCACTATGTCTGTAGCATGTATGTATGGACAGCAGAACCTATCACACTGCCTAACACCCTGCACTGGAAATCGGATACACTAGAGATCAATCTAACCTACACTGACTATCTCCCCCTAACGCTGGGTTCACACCTGAGCGTATTCGATAAGCGCTTTTTACAGGCGTTTTTATCGGGAGTTTTTGAGGCGTATTTTGGGGCGTTTTTGTATTTTGGAAACGCACGTAGTACGCGCGTTTGTGTGATTAATCACAGAGGCATCCAATGAAAAACGGCCACAATACGAGCGACAATACGCCCCAAAGAAGCTCCTGTACTTCTTGGGACATAGGGCATTTTACAGCACGTTTGTATGCGCTGTAAAACGCTTAGGTGAGAACCATGCCCATAGGGAAACATTGGGTTTTGCCTGTTGAGCATTTTACAGCGCGTAGGAACACGCTGTAAAATGCTCAGGTGTGAACCCAGCCTTACTATCTGAATTATATATATAAGTTAACTGTCTAATGTAATACAACAAAGCACAGAGCACAGCAATGACACTGCTGTCTCTTTCATAACTGCAATAAACTTTAGAAAATAGCTGCTGAGGAGGTTCTTATATAGTAAGGGGTAAGAAACTTTTCTATTGGTTGCTAGGGATGTTGCTAAGCTGTGACAAAGCCTTCTCATTGGCCCACAAGGTAGAAGAAGGGAGGAATATTCATCTTTACGAACATATATCACTATATTCTAAATATTCGCGAATTCTTGAAGTGCCGATATTTGCGATAAAAATTTGCTTTTTGAATATTCGCGCTCAACACTACTGCTGGATAGCAAGTACAACAAAATGCGGTGTGTGGGGGGAGGGGGGATGACTTAGCGAACTGGGGCCATATTCATTGGGGCTTGGGCCCCGTTTCTTTTGAAACCTTAGCTACGCCCATGCCGCCTCGGAAATTGGTGGACTCGGAGGCCTTTAGAAAATTTGTGGAAGGTCCCCAGAAGGAAATATTTCTCCCAGAAGGGCATCCCTGAACTATATGGACACATTCAGCGGCAAGGTGATATAGTGTCGGTGCCACGATACATCTGACCACAGACATGTGGTCTAGCAAACACGGCCAGGTAAGGTACATAACTTTTACTGCCCACTGGGTGAACCTTCTAACGGCCATCAAGCATGCAACCCGTGAATTTGGTGCTACCGTCACGGATTGCAGGCAGGCCTGCCTCTTCTTCTCCTCCTCCTCCTCCTCCATCCTCCGTCTCCTGCTCGGCTGACTCCTCCTTTTTCACTGCTACCGCCTCTTCCACTGCACTCCCCAAGCTCCCCAGAACCTATTCGACGTGCCAGGTGAAACGTTGCTATGCTGTGCTGCGGCTGTTGCACCAGGAAGCCAAGAACAACACCGGTCCTACACTGCTTTCAGCTCTTTAGTCACAGGCCAATTAGTGGCTAACCCTGCTCAATTTGACAGTTGGTAAAGTGATGTGCGACAATAGTGCCAATCTGCTGAGCGTGCTAAAACAGGGCAAAAAGACACAAGTGCCGTACATGGCACATGTCCTGAACTTAGTCATGCAGCGATTTGTTGTCAAATACCTCGAGGTCCAGGAAGTCTTGCGGCAGGCCAGGAAAATCTCTGGCCATTTTAGAAGATCTTACACGGCCATGGCTTGCCTTGGTGATGTTCAGCAGCGACACCACCTGCCCGACAGACATCTGATTTGTGACTGCCCGACGCGTTGGAACTCCACCATGTATATGTTTGATAGGCTGCTCCAGCAGAAATGTGCAGTTAACGACTACCTGTATGAATCTGTAGCAGGATATGTTCTGGGGAGCTTGGTTTCTTTTCACTGCGCCGGTAGCTGCTCATGCGCGACGCATGCAGACTTCTGCAGCCATTTGATGAGATCACCAAACTGGTCAGTCGCAGCCAGAGCGCCATCAGTGACATCATACCTTACGCATTCTTTATGGAGCGTGCATTGCATCGTGTCATTGATCAAGCCGTCGAGGAGCAGGAGCTGGAAGATGAGGAAGTCGCAATGCTGAATAGATTTCCAGGGGGGCTACTCCATCTGAGACAAGTCAGCAAGAGTCTGAAGAGGAGTCAGAGGAGGATGGTGGCTGGGGGGAGGAGGAGGAGCAAAAAAAGCAGGCTTTAAACTTTTCTGGGATCCCTGGTGTTGTCCGTGGCTGGGGGGAGGACACCGAGGACGACATTCTCCTGGGCAATGAGCAGGAGCCAGAACGCTCCACTGCTTCCAATTTAGTGCAAATGGGGGCCTTCCTGCTCCAGTGTTTGAAGAGGGACCCCTGTATAAAAAGCATAAAGGTCAAGGACCTGTACTAGGTGGCAACGTACTTAGACGCCCGTTACAAACACAAAATGGCGGACATGTTACCAGCATCACAGAGGGCTGGCAGAATGCAGCATTTCCAGGCCTTGCTGCGAGAGATGCTGCATTCTGCTGTTTCAGGCACTGGCAGAGGAATTTTCACCCACAGCAAAACAGGTGCGGGTACCAATCCTACCGTGCAAAAAGATTCTTGCAACCAACCCATCAACAGCCGCCCTCAGGATCTAGCCTCAGGGAGCACCTAGACCGAGAAGTGTCCAACTAAATCGGGTTAACGGCCGATGTGATCGCTCTGAGAAGCGAGGAACCCCTTGACTACTGGGTGTGCAGGCTTGACCTGTGGCCAGAGCTGGCACAATTTGTCATGGAACTCTTGGCATGCCACTCGTCGAATGCCAGCAGGGGGGATCGTGACCGATAAGTGGACACGCCTAGCTCATGACAGTGTCGATTACCTCACATCTTAAAAAGTGAATGAGGCATGGATCTCAGAGGAATTCAACACCTGTGATGACCAGGTGTAATTGAATTTCCTCATGCCAGCCCACACATATCCGTCACCACCCAGAACAAAGAATGGTCCTTGCCTTATGTATATACAGCGTCATAAAAGGCCTTTTATGTCAGGTGAATGGCTAGTTTTTGGGTCCTGTACTGGCCGACAGTTACATATTTATTCTGTGACCACCCAATGTACCTCCAGCCACAGAATCCAAAGTTTTTTGCTGTTAGGTGAATACCTATTGCCTAATTTTTTGGGCGTGTCTTGGCCGACAGTTACATTTTTATCTCTAGCCACATAATCACCCCCCTGTCTCACTCCTCTGCCTCTCGTGATGGTGGCGTATGAACCACATTCACCATAAGGACCTTCTAATGCCATCCTTTTTTAGACCTGGCACAATCTGTGTCAGAAATACGCCTAACATAGATGTATTTCTATATAATAAATGATCACCTAATTGTATTATCATTCGGGGGTAGGGCTAATATCTATATATAGATTCTACTGTATTATACTGTGCCCTGTATTTCCCAGTAGAAAATTATCCTTGGAAACACAGTCCTCATCCCTGACCACCAGGACCAGGTAGCGCTCTGTCAGTACATAGCGGCCTCCCCTCTCCGCCACGCTGCTCCACTGTGTACTGGTGGTTATTCTGACACTAGGGCTGGGTTCACATCCTATTTTTGCCATCCATTTAATGCATACCAAAAATATATGCGTTAACAGAGGCCTCAGACTGATGCCGTACAGTGGCGTCCGTTCACCATACAGTTCCATGGTAGAAAAAAAATGTACGTTAAAGAATGCATTTTTTTAATAGACTCTGCAGGATACAAAAACGTGGAGTGCTGCTAATTTGTATACATCAAACCGATAGGAAATAAAAATTTCCTAGGCTCCAGCAGGGCACATTTTTGAGAGTACAGTGGGATGCGAAAGTTTGGGCAACTTTGTTAATCGTCATGATTTTCCTGTATAAATCGTTGGTTGTTATGATAAAAAATGTCAGTTAAATATATCATATAGGAGACACACACAGTGATATTTGAGAAGTGAAATGAAGTTTATTGGATTTACAGAAAGTGTGCTATAATTGTTTAAACAAAATAAGGCAGGTGCATAAATTTGGGCACCACAAAAAAGAAATGAAATCAATATTTAGTAGATCCTCCTTTTGCAGAAATTACAGCCTCTAAACGCTTCCTGTAGTTTCTAATGAGAGTCTGGATTCTGGTAGAAGGTATTTTGGACCATTCCTCTTTACAAAACATCTTTAGTTCATTCAGGTTTGATGGCTTCCGAGCATGGACAGCTCTCTTTAAGTCACACCACAGATTTTCAATTATATTCAGGTCTGGGGACTGAGATGACCATTCCAGAACGTTGTACTTGTTCCTCTGCATAAATGCCTTAGTGGATTTTGAGCAGTGTTTAGGGTCGTTGTCTTGTTGAAAGATCCAGCCCCGGCGCAGCTTCAGCTTTGTCACTGATTTCTGGACATTGGTCTCCAGAATCTGCTGATACTGAGTGGAATCCATGCGTCCCTCAACTTTGACAAGATTCCCAGTCCCTGCACTTGCCACACAGCCCCACAGCATGATGGAACCACCACCATATTTTACTGTAGGTAGCAGGTGTTTTTCTTGGAATGCTGTGTTCTTTTTCCTCCATGCATAACGCCCCTTGTTATGGCCAAATAACTCAATTTTAGCTTTATCAGTCCACAGCACCTTATTCCAAAATGAAGCTGGCTTGTCCAAATGTGCTTTAGACCACCTCAAGCGGCACTTTTTGTGCTGTGGGCGGAGAAAAGGCTTCCTCTGCATCCCTCTCGCATACAGCATCTCCTTGTGTAAAGTGCGCCGAATGGTTGAACGATGCACAGTGACTCCATCTGCAGCAAGATGATGTTGTAGGTCTTTGGTGCTGGTCTGTGGGTTGACTCTGACTGTTCTCACCATTCGTCGCTTCTGTCTATCCGAGATTTTTCTTGGTCTGATACTTCGAGCCTTAACTTAGAACTGAGCCTGTGGTCTTCCATTTCCTCAATATGTTCCTAACTGTGGAAACAGACAGCTGAAATCTCTGAGACAGCTTTCTGTGTCCTTCCCCTAAACCATGATGGTGAACAATCTTTGTCTTCAGGTCATTTGAGAGTTGTTTTGAGACCCCCATGTTGCTACTCTTCAGAGAAAATTAAAAGAGGAGGAAAACTTACAATTGACCCCCTTAAATACTCTTTCTTATAATTGGATTCACCTGTGTATGTAGGTCAGGGGTCACTGAGCTTACAATAATTAGTTCTAAAGGTTTTGGAATCAATATAATGACAACAGTGCCCAAATTTATGCACCTGCCTAATTTTGTTTAAACAATTATAGCACACTTTCCGTAAATCCAATAAACTTCATTTCACTTCTCAAATATCACTGTGTGTGTCTCCTATATGATATATTTAACTGACATTTTTTATCGTAACAACCAACGATTTATACAGGAAAATAATGACGATTAACAAGGTTGCCCAAACTTTCGCATCCCACTGTACATATTTTTTGTGGGAATTGTTGTCATTGATCCCCCTCTGGTATATCACTGTCCATGTTGTGGGGCTATTTGTGCACTTCTAGTAAGTATTTGGTGGCTGCAAATATGAGCTGAAGGTTTTTCATATTCGCCTGCCATTAAAGTGAATGGGGCCCGCCGTGAACACGCGGTTCACGAACATTTGATCGCGATTTCACATTCGCGAATCGTCCCGGCCGATGTTCGTCCATTACTATATATCAGTATCAAAATGACTGGCCACAGTGGTGACATGTCCCCAAGAAGCACATGACCTAGTAGGTCACCAGCTGCAGTGTTACACATATCCCCATCCATACTGGAAGTCTACATGGGGGGGATCAAAGAGCATTGAAGACTGTGGTGGACCCATGGAGCCAGAACCAAGCATCAGGGAGCAGGTAAGGCCGGGTTTACATCACCATGTTGTTTTCCGTTCTTCTGATCCATCAGTAAAAACGGAAAACAACAAAAATGAATCCTATATTTTAAGCATAGTGATGCATATTTTGCATCCGTTTTCGCCATTTCCATCTGAGAGCCGTTATTTTAGATGGAAAAAAGTCCTACATAAAGTATTATTTTTTTGTCTAAAATAACAGATCTCAGGTAGAAATGTCTAAAATGGACGCAAAATGTGCATAACTGAGAATAGATGCTTAAAATACAGGATAATTTTTTTCTTTGTTGTTTTCTGTTCTTCTGATGGATTACGAAAAGGTGATGTGCACCCAGCCTAAGGCCTCTTGCACATGAGCATCACGGATTAGGTCAGGATGCGTTCAGGGTGCATTCAGTGATAATCGCGTGATTTTGCTTGCGTGTGGCGTCAGTTTTGTATGCGATTCCGTTTCGTTATTGGATTTTTCCTGTGTGGATGACATGCGGATTGCATGCGTTTTTAACGCGCGTGAAAAAAAACTCATCCATCCTCTAGAGTCACCTGTTACTGCAAACACATATAAATACACCCTGCATGCATAGATATTTTAGACAGGAAAATGTTTTTATGGACAGTTTGTATATATATATATATATATATATATATATATACAGGTCCTTCTCAAAAAATTAGCATATTGTGATAAAGTTCATTATTTTCTGTAATGTACTGATAAACATTAGACTTTCATATATTTTAGATTCATTACACACCAACTGAAGTAGTTCAAGCCTTTTATTGTTTTAATATTGATGATTTTGGCATACAGCTCATGAAAACCCAAATTTCCTATCTCAAAAAATTAGCATATTTCATCCGACCAATAAAAGAAAAGTGTTTTTAATACAAAAAAAGTCAACCTTCAAATAATTATGTTCAGTTATGCACTCAATACTTGGTCGGGAATCCTTTTGCAGAAATGACTGCTTCAATGCGGCGTGGCATGGAGGCAATCAGCCTGTGGCACTGCTGAGGTGTTATGGAGGCCCAGGATGCTTCCATAGCGGCCTTAAGCTCATCCAGAGTGTTGGGTCTTGCGTCTCTCAACTTTCTCTTCCCAATATCCCACAGATTCTCTATGGGGTTCAGGTCAGGAGAGTTGGCAGGCCAATTGAGCACAGTAATACCATGGTCAGTAAACCATTTACCAGTGGTTTTGGCACTGTGAGCAGGTGCCAGGTCGTGCTGAAAAATGAAATCTTCATCTCCATAAAGCTTTTCAGCAGATGGAAGCATGAAGTGCTCCAAAATCTCCTGATAGCTAGCTGCATTGACCCTGCCCTTGATAAAACACAGTGGACCAACACCAGCAGCTGACATGGCACCCCAGACCATCACTGACTGTGGGTACTTGACACTGGACTTCAGGCATTTTGGCATTTCCCTCTCCCCAGTCTTCCTCCAGACTCTGGCACCTTGATTTCCGAATGACATGCAACAGTCCAGTGCTGCTTCTCTGTAGCCCAGGTCAGGCGCTTCTGCCGCTGTTTCTGGTTCAAAAGTGGCTTGACCTGGGGAATGCGGCACCTGTAGCCCATTTCCTGCCTGTACACGGTGGCTCTGGATGTTTCTACTCCAGACTCAGTCCACTGCTTCCGCAGGTCCCCCAAGGTCTGGAATCGGTCCTTCTCCACAATCTTCCTCAGGGTCCGGTCACCTCTTCTAGTTGTGCAGCGTTTTCTGCCACACTTTTTCCTTCCCACAGACTTCCCACTGAGGTGCCTTGATACAGCACTCTGGGAACAGCCTATTCGTTCAGAAATGTCTTTCTGTGTCTTACCCTCCTGCTTGAGGGTGTCAATGATGGCCTTCTGGACAGCAGTCAGGTCGGCAGTCTTACCCATGATTGCGGTTTTGAGTAATGAACCATGCTGGGAGTTTTTAAAAGCCTCAGGAATCTTTTGCAGGTGTTTAGAGTTAATTAGTTGATTCAGATGATTAGGTTAATAGCTCGTTTAGAGAACCTTTTCATGATATGCTAATTTTTTGAGATAGGAATTTTGGGTTTTCATGAGCTGTATGCCAAAATCATCAATATTAAAACAATAAAAGGCTTGAACTACTTCATTTGGTGTGTAATGAATCTAAAATATATGAAAGTCTAATGTTTATCAGTACATTACAGAAAATAATGAACTTTATCACAATATGCTAATTTTTTGAGAAGGACCTGTATATATAGGGACTTGCAAGGTAACAAGGCCCCTTATAGCGTGGGTTGCGAGCTTACATATTTTGATTATAACGCGGTCTGGAAAATATGTACTAATACCTAATTAATATACATTTTTATATCTAGCACTAAATGTATGCATGTTTCACCATCATCATTAATAAAGTAGTAGTTGGCGTGATTATAACTTAATAAAAACTATCATTACATGTGTCATGTCACTAAACTCCATCTGGATTGTGTTTTAATATCGTGTGCATAATGTACATTATATTGTATTAATAATATTTAAGTAGATATTTATTATAAGGGTGCTCTCCCACTAGCGTTAGAAGAATCCGGCAGGCAGTTGCATTGCCGGAACTGCCTGCCGGATCCGGAAATCCGTATGCAAACAGATATCATTTGTTTCGGGATCCGGATGCAGATCCGTCTGACAAATGCATTGCAATACCGGATCCGTCTCTCCGGTGTCATCTGGAAAAACGGATCCGGTATTTATCTTTTCCGGAACACTTGCTACCGGATCCGGCATTGATACATTTCAATGGAAATTAATGCCGGATCCGGTAATCAGGCAAGTGTTCCGGAATTTTGGCTGTAGAAAATACCGCAGCATGCTGCAGTATTTTCTCTAGCCAAATACCGTAAAAGGGACAGAACGGAAGACATCCTGATGCATACTGAAAGATTGCTTTCCATTCAGAATGCATTGGGATAAAACTGATGCGTTTTTTCTGATATTGAGCCACTATGAGGGTACTTTCACACTAGTGTTTTTGTTTTCCGGTATTGAGTTCCGTCCTAGGGGCTCAATACTGGAAAAAAACTGATCAGTTTTATCCTAATGCATTCTGAATGGAGAGCATTTCGTTCAGTATGCATCAAGGTTGCATTAGTTCAGTCCGTCTTACGGTATTTGGCCAGAGAAAATACCGCATCATGCTACAGTTTTCTCTCAGGCTAAAAATCCTGAACACTTGCCGGAATGCTGGATCTGGCATTCATTTCCATTAAAATGCATTAATGCCGGATCCAGACCAAGTGCTCCGGCAAAACGGATCCGTTCTTTCCGTCCGCGCATGAGCAGTCCATTTAATCTGTGAAAAAAAAAGGCCGGATCCGTTTTTCCAGATGACAATCCGTCTCACAAATGCATCCGTTTGCGTCCATATTTCCTGGATCCGGCAGGCAGTTTCGGCGACAGAGCTGCCTGCCGGAATCCTCTGCAGCAAGTGTGAAAGTGCCCTTATAATTTACATGTTCTGTTCTTTTACATTGTGAAAAACGGAGGACAACCTTGAGGAGGAAGCAGACGAGTCGGCTCCCCAGCACTCCAGCACCTGTGAGGAGGAGACTCCCTCTGGCCCACCTCCTTCACAGACTGGAGAGAGACCCAGCACCTCTGCAGCCTCGCGTCCCGCTGCCTCGGGAGTAGATTCTCCCCCCCACTTTGCCCATACCCAGCAAGCAAAGGAGATGGGTCATGCCTCCTGCCGAGGCTCCAGTCAATAGCCAGGTCCTGGATTATTTGTCTAGAGCCCGGCAGGAGGACCAATTTGACTTGTACTGTCGAAGCCTGACCCCTTATTTGCGCAGTCTGCTTCCAGAACAATTGCTAAGAACCAAAGCGGCTCTTGGAATCGTTCTGGAGGCAGCCGCGCCACCCAATGACCCGACAGACATGTTTGTCTGTCTGGAAAATTGGCGCACCCATGGGCACATGTCTGGCCCCCGCCCAATGCCCATTCCATAGCCTTCCCAGGGTCCACAACAATTCCCCATTAGTAGGAAACATTATGGCCTACCAAGTCGGCCATATGGCCAACCATATCAGGCCCCAACTTCATATGGCTAGCCGGTCCCTTCCTCATCCCAGGCTGGACCATCTGTGCACTCTGGCCCCCCTATACAACAACCCTACCATGGCCCTCAATTTCAGGGTCCCCATCTCCACCTGGCAGGTTCATTAATTTATAGTTTTTTGTATATTTCATATATGTTATTATTTAATATAAAAAATAGTCAAGTTGACTAATTAGTATGTTATTAAACAGATTTTTATTTTCATGCATTTCAGTGTTCTTTGTCTTTATTCTATACAGTGCATAATGATATTTATGTCACACATTTAATATACATTAATACTAGTGTTAAAGTTTTCTGGTATTGAGTTCCATCTTAAAGAGGACTTTTCACCGCTCCTGACATGTCTTCTTTAATTACGTCATTTATTCCCCATGTAAAACAATTCAGGAGCATCTATTCTTATGGCTCAATGTTGTGCAAGTCCTTTATATTATTTCTACTAGAATTCATGAATGATTTCCTTATAGCCTTCAGTAAGTAAGGGCACAGAGGAGTTGTGAAAAGTTGGAGGGATATACCTGCACACATAAACATGGCAGCACTGATTGAATAGAATGAGTCAGTGCAGGTATACCCCCCCCCCCCCCCCCCCTGTACCCTTTTGTTGTAGGCTAATAGCAATTCAATTATAACTTCTAGTCATAATAATAGATGCTCCATGATTGTTATTACATGGGGAATGAGTGAAACTAGTAAAACATGCATGTCAGTCTTTAAGTAAATGACATTACATGTGGTCATGTACCAACATTCAGGAAAATAGAAGTGGCATAGCTGGCAATAGCAAATAATACAATTCCACTTGTAATGCTGTTCACGTACTTTTGGTAATGAAAGAAGGCTTCGCCTTGTTTGCTATCGTCAACTATGACATTTCTCATTTACACATTCCCCACATAATCAAAATACAGTGTGCATTGATAAACGTGTAGTGGTCATTGTTTATTATTAACTTACGGACGAAGCTCCATGACCGGACGCAGGAACGTCAGCTGCTCCCGATATATATAGGGCCTTTTCTTGGTTAGTCCCGACCCACTACGGCCTTGCTGCGCATTTCCTTTCGAGATTGATCCCTGCAGCTCCTCCAACGATTCTTGACCTCATAAACTGTGTTAGAAAAATTCCAGAAGAAAAATGTTACCAAACAATACCATCCTACAGAGGACAAATGATGTGCTATGCTAGAGAGGATAAACAATGCCATGTGCTATGCTAGAGAGTATAAACAATGCCATGTGCTATGCTAGAGAGGATAAACAATGCCATGTGCTATGCTAGAGAGGATAAACAATGCCATGTGCTATGCTAGAGAGTATAAACAATGCCATGTGCTATGCTAGAGAGGATAAAGGATGCCATGTGCTATGCTAGAGAGGATAAACAATGCCATTTGCTATGCTAGAGAGGATAAACAATGCCATGTGCTATGCTAGAGAGGATAAACAATGCCATGTGCTATGCTAGAGAGGATAAACAATTCCATGTGCTATGCTACAGAGTATAAACGATGCCATATTCTTTACAAGAGAGGAAAGACGATGCCATGTGCTATGCTAGAGAGGATAAACTATGCCATGTGCTATGCTAGAGAGAATAAACAATGCCATGTGCTATGCTAGAGAGTATAAACAATGCCATGTGCTATGCTAGAGAGGATAAAAGATGCCATGTGCTATGCTAGAGAGGATAAACAATGCCATTTGCTATGCTAGAGAGGATAAACAATGCCATGTGCTATGCTAGAGAGGATAAACAATGCCATGTGCTATGCTACAGAGTATAAACGATGCCATATTCTTTACAAGAGAGGAAAGACGATGCCATGTGCTATGCTAGAGAGGATAAACAATGCCATGTGCTATGCTAGAGAGTATAAACAATGCCATGTGCTATGCTAGAGAGGATAAAGGATGCCATGTGCTATGCTAGAGAGGATAAACAATGCCATGTGCTATGCTAGAGAGCATAAAGGATGCCATGTGCTATGCTAGAGAGAATAGACAATGCCATGTGCTATGCTAGAGAGGATAAACAATGCCATGTGCTATGCTAGAGAGGATAAAGGATGCCATGTGCTATGCTAGAGAGAATAGACAATGCCATGTGCTATGCTAGAGAGGATAAACAATGCCATGTGCTATGCTAGAGAGTATAAACGATGCCATATTCTTTGCTAGAGAGGAAAGACAATGCCATGTGCTATGCTAGAGAGGATAAACGATGCCATGTGCTATGCTAGAGAGAATAAACAATGCCATGTGCTATGCTAAAGCGGACAAACAATGCCATGTGCTATGCTACAGAGGATAAAGGATGCCATGTGCTATGCTGGAGAGGATAAAGGATGCCATGTGCTATGCTAGAGAGGATAAAGGATGCCATGTGCTATGCTAGAGAGGATAAACCATGCCATGTGCTATGCTAGAGAGGATAAAGGATGACATGTGCTATGCTAGAGAGCATAAACAATGCCATGTGCTATGCTAGAGAGTATAAATGATGCCAAGTGCTATGCTAGAGAGGACAAACAATGCCATTTGCTATGCTAGAGAGGATAAACAATGCCATGTGCTATGCTATAGAGGATAAACAATGCCATGTGCTATGCTAGAGAGAATAAACAATGCCATGTGCTATGCTAGAGAGGATAAAGGATGCCATGTGCTATGCTAGAGAGTATAAACGATGCCATATTCTTTGCTAGAGAGGAAAGACGATGCCATGTGCTATGCTAGAGAGGATAAACAATGCCATGTGCTATGCTAGAGAGGATAAACAATGCCATGTGCTATGCTAGAAAGGACAACAATTATAATTATAGTATTTAAAGGGTTTCTGTCATCAGAAAAATCGTTATGTAGCTGGCTGACATTAGCGATGTGCTAATGTCAGCAGAACATAACTGTACGACTTATATCTCCCTGCCTGCCGCCGTTCGCGCTAAATAATGACTTTTATAATATGCAAATTAGCCTCTAAGTGCTAGTGGGGCGTTGCTGCAGCACCTAGAGCAGTGGTTCTTAACCTTGTTGGAGATACTGAACCCCACCAGTTTCATATGCGCATTCACCGAACCCTTCTTAATTGGAAAAATTTTATATGATTTTTTCAAATTCAAAACATAGGTATATGTATATTTATACATAGGTGCACAAAGTGAATAAAACCATTAAAGAACAAAACCATAAAGAACAAAGAACAAAACCATTAAAACATGATTTTCACACAAAAATAAAAACATAATAATGAATATTTACTGCAAATCAGTGTGATTTCTGCCGCCGCCGCCGCCACCATGCTGTGCAGTCACTAGATACGCCGCCGCGCAGCCGCCGGATATGACGTCATGTCGTCATATGCCGCTCACATCCGGCGTCTGGCGGAAGCAAAATCATTGCGCTCGCTCGGCTCTTCTGATCATTAGCCGCAGCGGGCGCAAAAGGAGTCTGAGTAACAGGAAATAAATATTTTCCTGTCTTGTGGCAGCCACCTATCAAAGCGGCCCCCCAGGGCCGGCGGCCGAACCTGTGAGACTGACTCACCGAACCCCTGGGGTTCGACCGAACCCAGGTTAAGAACCACTGACCTAGAGGCTCCGTCCTTGTAAAGGTGATTGACATCCTCGGTCTCCTCCGTGCCCCGCAAATCCCGCGCCTGCGCCGTCCAGTTAAGTATTAGGCCCAGGCTCAGTGAGCCAAGGACAGCAGCAGGCGAGAAGATATAAGTCATACAGTTATGTTCTGCTGACATTCGCACATCGCTAATGTCAGCCAGCTACATAACGATTTTTCTGATGACAGAAACCCTTTAAAGAACTATATGAAGTTCGATAACCCCTTTGAGATCCATTTCTATTTCAAACTTTAAATGAATATAACTTTTGTGCTGTAAAGTTTTAATACAAAGTGTCGAAACCTAAAAAGTTTATAAAAGTGATTATTAGCTACAGATTAATGCAGACGTTTATGGCGATAAGAGGATGATAAACGTCTTTCGTGTATTCCAGGCGAACGTGAATTGTATCATCTCTATGGAGCTAATCTAACACAAAGCACAATATTAAAGGGAAGGCTTGTATTTCCTTTTTTAATCTTGGCGACTGCACTTGAGTTCACAATGTAATAACCAGCAAAGTGTTTCGGTGCTGTGTTTTTCAGTTTAATAACTTCTACATGAAGGGCAAATATTTCAATGATATACCAAAATATCCTCCATGAATACAAATGCTCCATATTATCGGGAAACAAATGGATGACAGAATGTGTCGAGGTAAAAATGTAATTATATAGCGATAACAGTCATTATCATAATTCATAGTTCATGGCGGACAAATGCTCTCATAGTACATAAGTGTCATTCTCAGGCGATAGCTTTTATTTTCTTGTAACGCATTGTAATATAACTTAATACAGCTAGCAATCCCCTGAAACAAGCAAGGCATGGAGCGTAATGCGTAAATCACCTACTGTGAGGGGAAGGCATTAGAAGATGGTGGAAGCCGTGAACGATTTAGTGAAGTTTAAGATGAAGATTCATCAGTTGGAAGTTTTGCCCGTGTTGAAATCATCTTTTCGAGTAGAAAAAAAAAATGGAAGTCTTTATTGTTCTACTTTACGGAAGAACTCTATTATTTCAAGATTATTTTCTACAGACAAAGGATCTGCGGGCATTTAGAAAAGTTCCCTCTAGTCTATGAAGAGAACGATGAAGTTTGCCAGTATCTAAATTTAAAATTCAGTTGTGCAGAAACCTAATATCAAGTCTACAGGGCGAACAGGAGAAGGCGCCCTCTCGAGCCTGTGTCTTGCTGTGTTTTCCCACCTGTGTTTCAAATTTGCGCAGAAAAATGTGCATTTTTGACTGCATAAGGCTACTTTCACACTCGTGTTTGGTACGGATCCGTCCAGATAATGCAACCATCTGCATCCGTTCAGAACGGATCCGTTTGTATTACCTTTAACATAGCCACGACGGATCCGTCTTGAACACCACTGAAAGTCAATGGAGGACGGATCCGTTTTCTGTTGTGCCAGATTGTGTCAAAGAAAGCGGATCCGTCCCATTTGACTTACATTGTGTGCCAGGACGGATCCATTTGGCTCAGTTTCGTCAGACGAACGTCAGCGTTTTGGTGTCCGCCTCCAAACCGGAATGGAGACTGACCGGAGGCAAACTGATGCATTCTGAGAGGATCCTTTTCCATTCAGAATGCATTAGGGCAAAACTGATCCGTTTTGGACCGCTTGTGAGAGCCCTGAACGGATCTCACAAACGGAAAGCCAAAACGCCAGTGTGAAAGTAGCCTTATGTGAATAAAAATTCCATTCACTTCAAAATGGCACATGTAAAAATATCCTGATAAGAAGGCAGGGATGAATGTGGCCAATTATTTTCAAATAGGCTGCATGGTCCTCTAAATAAGAGATAGGGGTCCTCTTAGTGGGTACAGTAGTACAATTTGCTTTAACCCTTTTGCTACCTGTACGACGCTGAAGCGATATGCGAACATTGCGCCCACTCGCACGTGCAGCGGACGTCATGGCCGGCAGATCTCTGCTGTTTCATACAGCAGAGACCTGCGGCTAAGGCCTCTTTCACACTACAGTATGTTGAATTCAGTGTTTTGCGGTCCGTTTTTCACGGATCCGTTGTTCCGTTTTTTGCTTCCGTTGTGGTTCCGTTTCCGTTCCGTTGTTCCGTTCCGTTTTTCCGTATGGCATATACAGTATACAGTAATTACATAGAAAAAATTGGGCTGGGCATAACATTTTCAATTGATGGTTCCGCAAAAAACGGAACGGATACGGAAGACATACGGACATACGGACCCGTTTTTTTTGCGGACCCATTGACTTGAATGGAGCCACGGACTGTGATTTGCGGCCAAATATAGGACATGTTCTATCTTTTCAACGGAACGGAAAAACGGAAATACGGAAATGGAATGCATACGGAACACATTCCGTTTTTTTGCGGAACCATTGAAATGAATGGTTCCGTATACGGACCGTATACGGAACGCAAAAAACGGACCGCAAAACGGAAAAAAAAAACGGTAGTGTGAAAGAGGCCTAATTACCGTGTCTGGCAATAATGCTGATCGCGGTAATTAAATGCTTTAGATGCTGTGACCAAGTGAGGTCACGGCATCTATATGCGCAAAAACCCAGAAGCTCACGCTTCCGGGATTCCTACCGATGCCCCGTGTGGCCAAATGGGGCATCGGCACTTGCGCTGAACACCTTCAGCCTCGCTGATGAGGCTGAAAAGTGTTCAGGCTGCAATTCTTATTTTGGCCACCAGATGGCAGGCCAGGATAAGAAATGAGCAAAATTGACTTTCAATAGCAAATATAAAATCCCTGAAAGAACAAAATAAAAAATAAAAAAAACATAATTAATAAGCTCATATATGAGCCACAATATGAAAAAAATATATATAAAAAGTAAAAAAATATAAAAGTTTAAATCACCACCCTTTCCGTATAATTAAAAAATAAATACCTAAATAACAATAAATAGAAACATCATGGGTATCACCGTGACTGAAAACGCCCATATTATTAAAATAGAAAAAAAAATCCGATACGGCGAGTGGCGCAACGGAAAAAAAGGTCAAAATGGCCAATTTGCCATTTTTTCATTGCTACTCTTACCCAAATAAATGTAATAAAATGTGATCAAAAAGTCACGCACACTCCAAAATGGTATCAATAAAAAGTAAAGATTATTCCGCAAAAAATGAGCCTCTAAACAGCTCAGTAGACATAAGTATAAAAAACTGTTATGGGGGTCAAAGTATGGTGATGTAAATAATTTTTTTTTTTATCAAAGTTTACTTTTTTTTTTACATTATTTACACATGAAAAACCTATAGATATGGGGTATCGTTGTAATTATACTGACCCAGAGAATGAAGGGCATGGCGTAAACAAAACTCTGTGGGAATAAAACCTATAAAACGGTGGAGGGATTGCGTTTTTTTTCCAATTCCACCCGATTTGGATTTTTTTTCCCGCTTCCCACTACTTTTTATGCCATAATTAGAAAGTACAACTTGTCCCGCAAAAAATAAGCCCTCATACAGCTATGTGACCAGAAATATAAAAAGGTTATAGCTCACAGAAAATAGGGAAGAAAAATGAAAACACAAAAACGAAAAAACCTCCGGTAGCCAAGGGGTTAAAGAGGACCTGTCCCATCTCTTGACATGTCTGTTTTAGTAAGGCCGAGTTCACACTTCAGGTATTTGGTCAGTTGTGAACAGGTGCAGATCTTTCACTTATACCTTACCTCTGAGTAGGTTTTACTACTGGTTATGGCTCACAATAACTGATGGAAAAAACTGACCAAATAACTGAAGTGTGAACTCAGCCTAAGGCCTCTTGTAAACGAACGTATATTCTTTCTGTGTCCGTTCCGGGGTTTTTTGCGGACCGTATACAGAACCATTCGTTTTAATGGGTCCTCAAAAAAAACGGAAGTTACTCCGTGTGCAATCTGTTTCCGTATGTCCGTATTTCCGTTCCGCAAAAAATAGAACATGTCCTATTATTGTCCACTCTACGGACAAGGATAGTCCTGGTCTATCAGGGGCGAGCTGTTCCATTCCTCAAAATACGGAATGCACACGGACGTCATCCGTATTTTTTACGGATCTGTTTTTTGCAGTCCACAAACTACATACGGTCGTGTGCATGAGGCCTAACTTGGATTCCCCCATATAATAATTCTGGAGCATCTTTTCTTATGACTCTATGTTGTGAGTTCCTCTGTTATAACTTCTATAAATTTAAATGCTATGTACAGCTTTGGGGGGATTTTTTTTATTATTGCATTGTACTCATTTTGAGCTAAAAATATTTATTTTATTGCTTTTCATTAAAAATATGGCATCCATATTTCTGTACAGAGCTGACATGCTCTAGTAGCACTCTTTGGATTTTCTGTATTTTCCGTCAGACCAGGAGCAGACGGACTCCTTATCTCTGCTTTCGAACCTTAAAAACAGTAATTAAAGTTCAGTTCTTATCTTTTTTCTTTATCTTTTTATGACATCTTTAATGAGAAGTTTAGAGATTTGGTTTATTAGATGACCGGCACAAAGTGAAAGTGAAAGTACCAGTCACACAACTAGAAAACAGCTTGTGAAAGAACAGCTCAATATTTTTAATAAAGGCCAATTGAAAATATTATTTTTAGCCAAAATGAGTAACATGCAATCATTAAAAAATTGCCTTTGAAGGTCTACATAGCCTTTAAGTTACCAGCAGTCTGCAATGAAGGTCCATCTACGTGTTACCAGTTTGGGGTGTGTCCCTGCACAGTCTGATATTATCCAATCAGTGCTGCGAGTATCAGATTGCACAGGGACAGATTTCCAACTGGTAACTCCCAGTTGGAACTTTATTGAAGACTGTTGGCAAATTATTTAGAAATTTCTAGTAGTAATAATAGAGAAATCCCACAACATAGGGGGGAATTTATTATGAGGGGAATATCTGAAGTCCAAGTTTGTGCACTGTATGCCACATTTGTCAAATGTCACATGTTGTTTGATAAATTTGCCTCATCGTTAAACCTACCACTTTTGTCTAGAAAAGCTCCTCCGGTTTTCCTACACCACTCTCCTTCTGGAGTGAGATTGCAACTTTTTTGTGCGATTTTTAAAAAAGTCTCAATGATAAATCTGGAGTGAATCCCATTACTATAGCTAACGACACTCACTTTCCCACCCACATTTCAAAACTCGAGTGAAGGGTGTGAAAATGCAAATGAGCTAAAAAAAAGTTGCAAAAGCTCAATTTTGCGACTTTACGAAGTCAGAATTCTGGAGATAAAGCTTGATAAATGAGGGCCATAGAGTCATAGGAATAGAATTGTTATTACAAGGGGGCTGCAGTTAATTTCTAAAATATACATTTCAGGACAGGTGACAAGTCTTCTTTAACCCCTTATATGTATGGTGGAAGGCAGGACTTTAAAGATGTGGCCCACTCTCGAGAGAAGCAGGCACTATAGGAGCCGGTGCCTACTGTTTCACACAGAAGACACTGGGGGCTAATGTATGTGATCACAGACATTGAACCCCAAATTGTGACCACAGCATCTGAGGTGCTGGAGCGCCTTCCCATTGCTGAGATCGGGGAAGGCGTACCTTAGTGATGATAGGCCTGAGCCTGTACGAGTCTACCAGACCTATCATGGGTATATTCATATGTAGGCCGTCAAGTGGCAGCACTACATTGTAAGATACTGAATTTGACACACACTAATATATAAAATCTCATTAGTGTGTGAGGAAAGCAATCCAATGACAATCTAGGGCAGCGAAAATAAAAAAAAAGCTAAAAATAAAAAGTTTGCAAAAATATTGAAATTAGAATCACCCACCCTCAAAATGTCCAATCTACAGTTTATTCGTTGCTTCACCTCCCCAAAAAAAACTTTGACTAAAAAGTGATAAAAAGTCATATATACCCCAAAATGGTATCACTGAAAACCACAGTTTGACCTGCCAAAAATGAGCCCTCACACAACTCCGTAGATATAAATCTAAAAAGGTATGGTGAAAAGAAAAAAATAATTTTTTCCGAATTTTTTTAGCATAAAAAAACAAGTAAAACTATACAAAAGTGGTATCACTGTAATTGTGACCCAGAGAATGAAGGTAACAAGTCCATAAAAACAAAACCCATAAAACTATGGTGGAATAGCTTTTTTTTCCCCAATTCTACTCCATTTGGATTTTTTTTTTACACTTTCCCACTACCTCCTATGCAATATTAAATGGTGCCATCAGAAAGTACAACCAACTCGTCCTGCAAAAAATAAGCCCCACATAGCTATGTGAACAGAAAAATAAAAAAGTTATTGCTTTGGGAAGGCTCCCTCTTTGGCATATATCCTTTAACCTGTTTAGGACACAGGGCATACCTGCACGTCCTGTGTAGTTCCGATCACCGCCACGCGGCAGGCGGTAATCGGAAAAAGGTGCCTGCTCAAATCATTGAGCAGGCACCTTGGGTCAATGCACGGGGGGGTCCCGTGCCCCCCCCCCCCCCCCCCCGTGTCAGCGATCGCCGCAAACCACAGGTCAATTTAGACCTGCAGTTTGTGGCTTTTACTGGAGGTTGCAGCGGCGGTGCCATCGGATCCCCGTGCAGCTGTAGGGGGGACCCGATAGCATGGAAGGCAGTGCAATGCCTTCCTTAGGCATCGGCGCTGCCTTCCGGTGACGAGCCTGTGAGATCCAGCCGCCTGGATCTCACAGGCCAAAAGCTGTATGAGTAATACACACTGTATTACTCATACAGCCAATGCATTCCAATACAGAAGTATTGGAATGCATTGTAAAGGGGATCAGACCCCAAAAGTTGAAGTCCCAAAGTGGGACAAATAATAAAGTTAAGAAAAGTAAAAAAAACTAAGTTTTCCCCCAAAAAAAATAAGTTTCAAGTAAAAAGAAAACAAAAACGTAATTTCCCCCAAATAAAGTAAAAAAAAATTGGTAAAAAAATAGGAGAAAAAAAAGTAGATATATTAGTTATCGCCGTGTCCGTATCGACCAGCTCTATAAACATATCACATGACCTAACCCCTCAGATGAACACCGTAAAAAATAAAAATAAAAACTGTGCTAAATAAACAATTTTTTTGTGACCTTACATCACAAAAAGTACAACAGTAAGCGATTAAAAAGGCGTATGCCCACCAAAATAGTACCAATCTAACATCAGCTCATCCAGCAAAAAATGAGCCCCAACCTAAGACAATCGCCCAAAAAATAAAAAAAACTATGACTCAGAATATGGAGACACTAAAACATCATTTTTTTGCTTTAAAAAAGCTGTTATTGTGTAAAAGTTAAGTAAATTAAAAAAGTATACATATTAGGTATCACCACGTCCGTAATAACCTGCTCTATAAAAATATCACATGACCTAACCCCTCAGGTGAATACCGTAAAAAAATTAAAATAAAAACGGTGTAAAATTGTGGTGTAAAAACGGTGCAATTTTTTGTCACCTTACATTACAAAAAGTGTAATAGCAAGCGATCAAAAAGTCATACGCACCCCAAAATAGTGCCATTCAAACCGTCATCTCATCCCAAAAAAATCATACCCTACCCAAGATAATTGCCCAAAAACTGAAAAAACTATGGCTCTCAGACTTGTGTAAAACTTACATAAATAAAAAAAATTGTATACATATTAGGTATACACACAGGATCTTCCCCCTACCTTCTTGTGCAATGCTCTCTCTAGTATGTCAACTCCAGTGCCCAGCATTGTCTCCTCACTGCCTGCAGAGTTGTGCAGCTGAAGGGGTTAAGAATCCTAGCAGAGAGTAGACGGCAGTGACGGGGGGCGTGGCCAGCACAGTGACATCTCGTTTACAGGCTTGTAAACGACCTTTATCAGAGCAGGGAGAGAAGCTGACATCACAGGTCATGTGACCCTCAGTGAAATCTGAGAAACCAGCCACTGGAGATAAAGTGAGTGAATTGGAAAGCTGTGACATTTGCTTAGTTAGGAACATAGAAAGAACAAAAAAATAACTCGGATAACCCCTTTAAGGTGAAAATGAGCCCGGTCCCTAAGGGGTTAAATATTACCACCATATTATTCCAAAGGGTGGTGCTATACAGTGTGCTTACCTAATAGTGTCATGACATAAGTTTGCAACAAGCTTTCATGCAGGATTTTCAGAGGTGGCTGCTCATTGTTGGAATGGGGATGTGAAGATCCTGGAAATTCAAGCAAATGTCATCAGAATCCAATTTTCATTTTTCAAGCACAGAAAAGAATTGAAAATCAATGAAGTTATCTTAAACTGAATTAGCAGAGCAAAGGGTCACTGTGCACTTTCAGTCTAGTAGTTGTAATCTACATAAAAAGTTTAACTATTATGGAAATATTCTGGAGTTGCTTTATTCTGGAGTGGACTTGAAATTGCTGTGGCCAGAGCAGTCATGTGATGTGACCTCATTAGTGATATCACATGAGCACAAGTAACTGTAAGAGGTTCCATTTATCTGAGTGGGGTTGTATTGGAGGCAAGCACGTGGATTTCTGCATGCCCCATTCAGGTGAATGGAACTTATTTTTATTCAAAGAAAAATTCTGCAACAAAATCTGCTACATCTGAAGATGCCCTAAAGAAAGTACTAGAGCAGGGTTTCTCAACTCTGGTCCTCGGGACCACCTACCAGTCATGTTTTTAGTATTTCCTTAGTATTGAGCAGGTGATATAATTAGTGTCCATGCATCAGGACTTACTACAGGTAATCATTCTGTGGGATATTCTCAAATCCTGACTGGTAGGTGGGTCCCGAGGACCGGAGTTGAGAAAACCTGTACTAGAGGCTGCTAACTTTTTTTGTTACTCTATTCACGCCCTACACTACAGAATTTCAGTTTCAAAAGGTAGCAAAATAGGGCTTTGTAATGTTGGAAGGGGAAGTAGGAAAGTGAGTGTGGTTAGGTATGTCAATGAGTTCCTCTCTATCTATCTTGCGTTAAATTAAACAATGTGCAATATTTGATAAATTTGACAGAAAGTAAACAAATTTAGACTCCTGGAAAACTAACATCAAATATTACACTCATGATAAATTCCCCCCACAGTGTTTGTAGGAAAAACAGCATGCTTCCTATTGTTTTTTCCCAATTTTTTCCTCCAAAACAAAAACAAAACAGAGGCCATTAACTGTAACTCAATATGGAATTATGACTGCACTACAACAGTGAGGTGTTTTACCTCAATTTTGGTGCATTTTTTGCGTCTATGTTTAATTTGTTCTAAATGCAGCATACACTGTGTGTTGTAAAGAAATTTTAATTAAGTCCTAGTTGGTTCTTTCCCCTTTAATTATTATATTACCTTTTATATTCCTTGTGATGTAGAGAGTTAGGGATAGTTAGTTAACATACAAAGCCACATTTCAGAGTGGATAACCTACAGACATGAACACTGCACACTGGAAATCATCTCAGACAGACCAGAAGGTGTACATTTTTCTGCATTAACAAAGAGCTTCAAGCTCCAGGAGACATCATGTGATGAAGGATGTCCGTTACTACACCTCTCGTATCACTTCA